>NC_091340.1:10708334-10728334 GCF_038502225.1 Cherax quadricarinatus
TTACTTCTAGGTAATAGGTACTTATACATTCCTAGGTACCTATATTCTCCTAGGTAACAGCTACCTATATACTCTTAGGTAATAAGTGCCTATTTTCTCCTAGGTAATAGGTGCCTATATTCTATTAACAGGTACCTATATACTCCTAGGTAATAGGAACTTACATCCTCCTTGGTAATAGATACCTATTTATTCTTAGGTTTACCATCTGTGAGGTATCCAGGTCCGTTAGGTTTACCATCTGTGAGGTATCCAGGTCCGTTAGGTTTACCATCTGTGAGGTATCCAGGTACGTTTGGTTTACCATCTGTGAGGTATCCAGGTCCGTTAGGCTTACCATCTGTGAGGTATCCAGGTCCGTTAGGTTGACCATCTGTGAGGTATCCAGGTCCGTTAGGTTTACCATCTGTGAGGTATCCAGGTCCGTTAGGTTTACCATCTGTGAGGTATCCAGGTCCGTTAGGTTTACCATCTGTGAGGTATCCAGGTCCGTTAGGTTTACCATCTGTGAGGTATCCAGGTCCGTTAGGTTGACCATCTGTGAGGTATCCAGGTCCGTTAGGTATACCATCTGTGAGGTATCCAGGTCCGTTAGGTTGACCATCTGTGAGGTATCCAGGTCCGTTAGGTATACCATCTGTGAAGTATTCAGGTCCGTTAGGTATACCATCTGTGAGGTATCCAGGTCCATTAGGTTTACCATCTGTGAGGTATCCAGGTCCGTTAGGTATACCATCTGTGAGGTATCCAGGTCCATTAGGTTTACCATCTGTGAGGTATCCAGGTCCGTTAGGTTTACCATCTCTGCACTGTCAGTGCCTCTAGCACTATCAACCTCCTAGTGCCTCTTCTGGCACTATAAGCTTGCGGGAAGAAGGCCGCTTTACACTGACAGTTGTCATGGACACCACGATTAGCTGCCAACTCTCTCTCCCTCCTCTCTCTCTCCATGATAATTCCACAATCATTACTCTGACGAAAGGAATAGTTTATTGGCGAGTATCCCTGACCATATGGGATACCCCGGGAGAGAACTATGGCCAGGTGGGCCACCCCTGAGGGTAAGGACTGTGGCTAGGTGGGCCACCCCTGAGGGTGAGGACTGTGGTCAGGTGGGCCACCCCTGAGGGTGAGGACTGTGGCCAGGTGGGCCACCCCTGAGGGTGAGGACTGTGGTCAGGTGGGCCACCCCTGAGGGTGAGGACTGTGGCCAGGTGGGCCACCCCTGAGGGTGAGGACTGTGGCCAGGTGGGCCACCCCTTAGGGTGTGGACTCTCACTCCCAGTCACGACATTTTTCAAGTTGGATACACCCGCAGTGTGCTGCTACACTTCTCCAATATAAGAACAAACTACAGAGAGGGACTTTTAACCACAAGACGTTTAATACATTGACGATGGCAGAGAAACGAGCGAAATTCAAGTTAGATGGACGGAGGATCGAGCCTCTGCCATTAACTTCTTTTCGTAAGCAATTAAATTAAAAAAAAAGCTAGAAAATATTAGTTTTCCTACTAGAGATGTCGCTTGTCTGCTGTCACTGCTGTTTCGAACCGAGATTCTCAACGTGTGGGTCGCGGACCCCCTGAAGGGGTCGCGGTTCCTTTTAAATGCCATTTTTCCAAGTCTTTATTTATTGCTCATCCTCCAGCCAGTGGTGTATTTTCTTTATAAAGTGAAAAATTTGAGGCTAAACAAAATGGTTGTTGTTGTGTTGGGAAAGAATGTGCAATACTGATCCAGAGAACGCAGCTTCAAGGTCACAACAGTATGGCAGCGGCTCTGAAGGAAGGTTACTGGGTGCGAGGGAAGTGTGTGTGTGTGTGTGTGTGTGTGTGTGTAGGAGGGGAGAATGTGGTGGTGTGAGGTGGTGTGGGGTGGGGGTGTTTGGGGTGGGGTTAGGGAGGCACAGGTGTAAGTGTCGTGAGGGAAGTAGCAGTGTCGTGGGAGCCGGTGAGGAGTAAGGTTGTCTGTCTGTCTGTTACACACACCTTCAACAGTTTAAAACGTTGTATCAAACCATAAATAAAAATTTACCTATGATAAAGCTTAGGCAGGTACCAAGAGCCTCTTCTTTCTCCCCTTGATCAACCAGGCTATTACTGCTAGCGTCCCGCAGGTCCACTACAAGGGTCACAAAAGCTTCAGCTCACCTTCCAAAGCACGTGTACCTAATTACTTCGCGACGCTGGCATCAACTCTGTACAGGTTCTCGGAAACAGAATCCCTATCCCGCAACCCGATTACTTTTGAACTTTTAGTATTGTCTACTGAGTGCTTAGGTATTGTATGGAAGATGATTTGTGTTTTTTTTGTCTTTTTTTTGTGTGTGGATTAATGAAGTTTTGTCAGTGACACTATCTTTCTCCTCTTATTCAGTATTACAACCCAGAAGTCCAAATGGCCTGTTATCCTGGGTGTAAAGGGAGCAAAATAAACACAGCAGAAAACTTTTGACTTATATTATCCTTCACCAATTCAGAACAGAAGTATGTATACTATATACACTATGTACAGCAATAGGTATTAGTGCACTCCACGGTAAGCAAGGCAGAATAGAAGCCACTAGAGAGCAGACCGTGCTTCAACCAGCTCTAGAATGGGAATGACAAGGGCAGACAAGAGAGTGGTACCCACATAACCTCTGCCATTGCCAAAACCATCTTCTCATTGGCTGGAACCTGGGTACTGGTTGAACGACGGGGCCCCATCGTCAACCCTCAGTCACCTGGTTCGCTGGTTGGGGGAGACAGCCTGATAATGAGGGTGTGTACATGTGCCAAATAAAGGTTACGTACTCTTTGCATGCCACATTCAGAGTAAGTGGTATTTCCAACTGTCAGGTTGTAAGTGTACAATGCAGACCCGTGGTACAAAATACCCACATGGTGGGTCCTTTGTTGACAACATTTCGCCCACACAGTGGGTTTCATCAAGTCATAAACAGATCTAAGCACATCTTGTCTACCCCCAGGTAGATCTATTTGTGATCTGATCGTATTATATTGCATTTGCGACTTTACTCACCTACACTCCTTCGTGCTGGCTTATATATATATATATATATATATATATATATATATATATATATATATATATATATATATATATATATATATATATATATATATATATATGGTAATAGGATGGTAGACAGCAACCACCCAGGGAGGTACTACCGTCCTGCCAAGTGAGTGTAAAACGAAAACATTCGTCTCTCGACCTCCGGGGAGAGAGGACGCACGCCTAGTAGCTACACCTGCCCTCTGGTGGTGACCTTTAGCAACTGGAAGGCAAAATGGCGTATCGAATGGGTCAGCGGATCAACACTGTTTGTATACAGCTGGTAAGTGGCACGCTCACTGGAGAAACGATGAATACATTGCTACCTGCCATCATCAGAGACGTCTATGGTGTCCCCGACGATGAAGTATATGGTGTAGCCTTAAATGGGATGACCAGAGTATTCCTGAAACTGAATCGTACCGGCGTCTACGACAGACTTGTTGACGAGTACCAGGAGAGGAAGGTGACTGTGAACTCGGCAGTGGACGTCGTCTTGCACGACGTATCTAGGTACTATACGTGGGTGAAGGTGAGAAACGTCCCTTTCGAGGCGACTGCGTATAGTATACAGGAAGTCTTCAACAGTTATGGTAAAGTTCATTCGGCTACGATGGGAGTATGGAAAGATGGGCCATATGAGGGACGACCTGAGGGTTCTTATACCCTCAAAATGACGTTGGCTAGGCCTATACCGTCCTACGTCATGCTAGTGGGTTACAGGACGCAGGTCTTTGTGCACTATGCCAGCCAGAGAAGGACCTGTCGATTATGTAGCTCCTACGACCATACGGCAGCACAGTGTCCTAGGAGGCAGCCTACCAGGGCTCCTGGTACGTTGGCAGTGGAGCAGCGGCCTTGTGAGTTGATGCCGGAGTTGGGAGAGGAGGAAGCAGGGACGAGTGGTAGTTGGAGTGAAGAGGTTGATCGGGAAGTACCAACGGTCGGAACCTGTGTTACACTCCCGGTAGGCTCGGGGGAGCAGACAGGACCGTTGGGGGCTCCATCAGGAAGGAACGATGTTCCTCAGGAAGATTTACTGGAGGACGTGTTGAGAGGTTTTTTGGATGGATCGGGGACCTCCGCCTTAAGTGCTGCCGAGGCTGATGTGAGGGAGGAACAGCAGTCTGTGGTACAAACGTTGTGTGGAACTCGCTTAGAGCAAGTGGTGGAGGTGGAGGTCCATCAGGAGCATTTGTCGGATGAAGACGTGTGTGGGTAGTGGTTCTAGGAAAAGGCCGGCTGGCACAGTTTAGGCTGAGGAGGTACTCACGCCGGGGCAGAGGCCGGGCAAAAAAGCTTGGGCAAAGGATGAGGAGTTGCTGGACCAAAAGGATCTAGTGGATCCTGATTTATGTAGTGAAAGGGTAAAAGGTGGGGAGGGAGCCAGGGGAAAGTCTGGTGAGGCGTTGGGTCGACACACAGGAAAAGGGATGGAAGGCAAGCCACAGAGGCATAGAGGGAAGCCGCCGTTCTTATAAATTTCAGGTGTGTCACTCTAAATGTGAACGGTCTCAAGGCTGAGATCAAAACTGTGTGGATAGTATGGTTCTTACGTAGGTTCCAGGTGGATGTGTGTTTCTTGCAGGAACACAATCATAAGATTGGTAGTGAGTTGTTGTTGCATGGGTATAAGTTGTACGTTAGTTGTGCTTGGCAGTTGAAAGGGGGGGTGGCGATAGCGATAAAGGAGACCAGCCCCTTGAGTGTCACGGGTTGGGAGGAGGCAGGGGGGAGGGTTGTGCGGGTAGATGGTGTATGGGGTGATAGACGGGCATGTTTCATAGGAGTGTATGTGCCGGCGTCGAGCAATACACGAGTAAAAGCGGATTTTGTGAGGGAAGACTTATTGTACCATCTGCGGGGATTGCCTGCCATCACGATTATTGGTGGGGATTGGAATTGTGTAATTCGGGGCCAGGATGTTGAACCGAGGGGGGCGGGTTGTGTATTACGTGTTCTGAGGGATGTGTTGAGGGACGTGGGTGTCGTAGATGTTGCAGGGGGAGGAGGTTATATGGTGGAGCACACGTTCATTCGCAAGGGGTATGCTGCAAGACTAGACAGGATTTACGTCATGAAGGGATTGGAGGTCGGGAGGGTGCAGACTTTTGATGTGGGTTTCTCGGACCATAGGGCAGTGATAGTGGATCTGTCGTGGGAAGGTGCCGTGCATATTTACCCCGGCTATTGGAAGTTGAATGTGCGGCTGCTCAGGGGGAAGGGGGGGGGAATGGGTTTTGAGGAGTGGTGGAATGGGTTTTGGGGAGATAGGGATCGGGCTATGGAGCTTGTAGAATGGTGGGAGTTGCGGGCGAAACCTGGGATCGCGAATTTTTATAGGGTCAAGGGCCGTGAGGAAGCGAGATGGAGATATGGTTTGCAGAATTATTAGGAGGGACAGTTGCAGGCATGTTACGAGAGTGGGGGTGGGGAGGGGGAAGATATAGCACTGCTTCGAGGTAGGAGTGAGGAGATTCATAATGAACGTTTTGACGCGATACGTTTTCATTCAGGATTGGACGATGTGTTGTGGGGGGATAAACTGACTGGGTATGTGCTGCGTAAGTTTAGGGAGCATAGGAGAGTGACCACGTTATTGCAGTTAGAGACTAGTGTGGGAGTGGGGGATTACCCGGAAGGTGAGGTCCTCATCTCCACTGAAAGTATGAGCATTTATGCAGGTGAATAGCTCAGGAGAAAATGGAGAGAGGGTGGGAGGCGGGGCACCTGGCCGGCGTCTTTCGGTAGGGGGGTTCATAAGGCTATAGGAGAAAAGGATAGGGTGGGGTTGGAGGCTGATATTAGTGAGGCTGAGGTGGCAGATGCGGTCTTCAGCATGCACACGGGTAAGGCGCCAGGCATTGACGGTTTGCCTATTGACTTTTATAGGGCTCATTGGGGGTGCATGAGGCATTGTTTAGTTGGGGTTTTGAAAAAAATGCTAGATGGAAAGAGAATGGGTGAGTCACAACGTACAGGCATAGTAGTATTAGTACCAAAGAAGGAAGGGGCGTGGGCACTGAGTGCTTTCCGGGCAATTTCCTTAATGTGCGCAGACTATAAGGTATTCGCAAAGATTCTAGGGAATAGAATGAAGGCAATTCTCGGATCGCTTTTACACAGAGGTCAGTTTGGGATTCCAGGGAGGAGTATGCGGGATGGACACGGGCGCATAAGGGATTTCTTAGAGGGCTGTGGAGGGGGGGGGTTTCTAGGGGTAGATTGGGAGAATGCGTATGATTGTGTGAGAGTTTGTGTGATCTGGGTTTTGGTGCCAGGGTGGTGGGGTGGGTGGATGCATTGTATGCGGGGGCGATTATGCGTGTGCAGGTGAATGGTAGGTTGGGTTCTGGGATTCGTATGGAGAGGGGTTTGCGGCAGGGTTGCCCACTTTCACAGCTATTATTTGCTTGTGTTCAGAACCCATTTTATGAGCTTGTAGACCGAGAGTTGTGTGGGGAGGGGGTTGAGGGGAATGACGGGGGGGTTGTGGGTTATGTTGATGATACAACGATCTTACTTAGTGGAAGGGAGGATTTTTCAAGGGTGGGTAGGCGGGAGATTGGGTCAGGGGTTTGGATGGAATGTTGTAGAACGGATTAAGATTTGTGGGATTTGGTACACAGCGGACAGGCAGGACAGTAGAAAGATTAATTCAGAGGCAGTTAGGGACAGGACAGTGGGTAGGCTATGTGGCCTTCGGGCCAGAGATGTTACGTTGCACCAAAGGGCTGTGATTGTGAATTCGTTGGTATACAGTAAGGTTTGGGGAGTGGCGGCAGTATATCCCTTGAGAAATTGTGATGTAACAGATATACAGAGGAGGGCATTAAGGTATATATGGGGTTATGGGAGGGCGTGGTTGGGACGTGACGTAGTAATGACTGGGGTGCATCAGGGGGGATTGGGTTTGTTGGCATTGGGGCCCAGGGTGAGGGCAATATATGTCAAGGTGAGATACCTCAGTGAGGGGGGGTCTGGGGGCGGCGTGTGGGGGAGGTGATGAGGGACTTACGTTGTTGGTGGAGTGGGAGGGACCTGGAGGTGTGTGAGGATATGTTGAGGTATATGTTAAGAGTGCGAGATGTGCGTCATTTGCGAATAGGGAGGCTGGTGGGAGTTGAGTATCATCGGGAGATGCTGCAAGGGGTGGCTGTCTTCCCCACATATAATTGGGGGGTAATATGGGAGGAATTTCGAAAGCTAAGAATGCCTGCAAGGGTGAGAGAAGTGGTCTACAGATTCCTCATGGGGACATTGGCGTCAAAACAGGTGTTGAGGCAGATGGGATATGTGAGCGATGCTTCATGTGTGCATTATGGTGATGTGGAAAATGCTTTCCATGTTGTGTACTTTTGTCCTTTTTTGGAAAATGTAAGGGTGTGGTTGAGGGGTGTTTTTGGATTATTGGGAGGGGGAAGGGTGGGGGTCCTTAGGGCTTTACTTTTATATGTGGGAGGAGTGTCTAATGAGGTAGAAAGGGCGTTAAGGTATATAATGGTTGATTTTTTGTATGTTTCTTGGGGAATGAGGGAGTTGGGGAAAAATGTCAGGATCAAGGCCTTAGCGGCGAGTTTTTATAGGTCGGTGGGTAGGAATAGGAGCTTATATGGGGGTCAGTGGGTTGCTCTTTTTCCGGAAAGTTATCGGGGACTGACTGTGGCACGACTACTACAGTTGGTGCCGGGGAAAGGCAGCAAGGAGTTGGTTTCCGGAGGTGAGTGATGAGTACTTGGTGATGATTGTAGTAAGGAAGAGAAGAGATGGTGGATGCTCCAGTGGTGTATGTGAGATAACATGATGTAAGGCCTGTCTGTGTGAAGGCTTTTGTGTGTGTGTATGTGTGTTGAGTGTGTGTGTTGAGTGTGTGTGTTGAGTGTGTGTGTGTTGAGTGTGTGTGTTGTTGCGTGTGGTGTGTGTGTGTGTGGTGTGTGTGTGTGGTGTGTGTGGGTGGGGTGTTCTGTTATTGAAATGGGGCTTCTGTGAGAGAGGTGGAGGTTTTTGGTAAGATTTTCTTGCTTCTGTGGGTTCGCCAAGGCGTCCTTTCGATACTTTTCAAAGACGGACCAAACTGAAATTTTTTAGGAAATAATGAGCTAAGAATTATTTGTGTTGTAAAAGATGCGGGGTTTGTTTTTGTTGCCCCAGAGACTAATGTTATGATTCCTATCCTATTTAACAACTGTAGTACGGGCGAGGTGCCTGCGTGCACCAGGCTCATGTATTTCCTGTATATTTAATTTTGCCAATGTTAGATGTTCTGTGTACGAGAGTGGGCATTGTACATTGCCCTATTCAGTATTCCTTCCTGTTTGGAAGTTAATGAGGTAGGAACGTATATACACACGGATTAAGGGTATATTTCACCTGTTCATACTGTGTACCTTGTGGGTGATGGGAGGAGGCACACATCTTAGAAATTTTTTTCTTATTTATCATTTATTCTAGAGTATGCAAAGTTCAATATGATGTGTATTTGGGTTATATGGGGTGTGGGGAGTACGATTTAGTCTCCTCGAAAACATTGTCAGGGGGTTTTAGTTTTCGAGAATCTATGAACGTAATATGTTACTATACAAAACAATTGTATGAGAAATGATTTGGTGTATACTTAATGTTTTGTATATGAAGTTTTTATACAAAATATACATAAGTTTAACAGGCTTTGTTTTGAAGCTCTTTTTGTTAAGGAATGCTCATGTGTAGGTTCTTCTGTTTCATTCCTAGTTAGGCTTGTTTTTTCTCAGTGTTGAGCTTTTTTTGTTAAGTTTTATATATAACAACATGTAGATTGTATACTGTGTCCTTAAATAAAAATATATAAAAAAAAACGAAAGCCTGTAATTGTTTTACATGATGGTAGGATTGCTGGTGTCTTTTGTCTGTCTCATAAATATGCAAGATTACAGGTACGTCTTGCTACTTCTACTTACACTTAGGTCACACTACACATACATGTACACGTTTATTTATACACACTCATCTGAGTTTTCTTTGATTTTATCTTAGTTCTTGTTCTTATTACTTTTCCTTTTATATCCATGGGGAAGTGGAATAAGAATCTCTCCTCCGTGAGCCATGCGTGTTGTAAAAGTCAACTAAAATGCCGGGAACAAAGGGCTAGTAACCCCTTTTCCTGTAATAATTACTAAAAAGAATAAGAAAATTGTCAAAGTGGGAAGTCTGAATGTGCGTGGATGTTGTGTGAATGATAAGAAAGAGATGATTGTGGATGTTATGAATGAGAAGAAGCTGGATGTCCTGGCTTTAAGTGAAACAAAGCTGAAGGGGGTGGGTGAGTTTCAGTGGAGAGGAATAAATGGGATTAGATCAGGGGTTTCTAATAGAGTTAGAGCTAAAGGAGTAGCAATAATGTTGAAGGATAAGCTATGGCAGGAAAAGAGGGACTATAAATGTATTAATTCAAGGATTATGTGGAGTAAAATAAAGGTTGGATGTGAGAAGTGGGTTATTGTAAGCGTATATGCACATGGGGAAGAGAGGAGTATAGAGAAGAGAGAGATTTTGGGAAATGTTGAGTGAATGCGTGGGGAATTTTGAACCAAGTGGGAGAGTACTTGTGGTTGGGGATTTTAATGCTAAAGTGGGTAAAAATGTTGTGGAGGGAGTAGTAGGTAAATTTGGGGTGCCAGAGGTAAATGAAAATGGGGAGTCTTTAATTGAGCTATGTGTAGAAAGGGTTCAGTAATAAATAATACATATTTTATGAAAAAAAAGGATAAATAAATATACAAGGTATGATGTAGCACGTAATGAAAGTAGTTTGTTAGATTATGTATTGGTGGATAAAAGGTTGATGGGTAGGCTCCAGGATGTACATGTTTATAGAGGGGCAACTGATATATCGGATCCTTATTTAGTTGTAGCTACAGTTAGAGTAAGAGGTAGATGGGAAAAGAGGAAGGTGGCAACAAGTAAGAGGGACGTGAAAGTGTATAAACTAAGGGAGGAGGAACTATTGCAACTATTGGCAGAAAGGTGGGTTGGTGCAGGTATGAGTAGTGGGGGGGGGGGTTTGAAGAGGGTTGGAATAGTTTCAAAAATGCAGTATTAGAATGTGAGGCAGAAGTTTCTGGTTATAGGAGGGTGGGGGCAGGAGGAAAGAGGAGTGACTGGTGGAATGATGAAGTAAAGGGTGTGATAAAAGAGAAAAAGGTAGCTTATGAGAGGTATTTACAAAGCAGAAGTGTTATAAGAAGATTAGAGCATATGGAGAGTAAAAGAAAGGTGAAGAGGTGGTGAGAGAGTGGAAAAGGAGAGCAGATGATAGAGTGGGAGAGGCACTGTCAAGAAATTTTAATGAAAATAAGGAAAATTTTGGAGTTAAACAAGTTAAGAAAGCCTAGGGAACGAATGGATTTGTCAGTTAAAAACAGAGTAGGGGAGCTAGTAGATAGGGAGATGGAGGTATTAGGTAGATGGCAAGAATATTTTGAGGAACTTTAAATGTCGACGAAGAAAGGGAGGCGGTAATTTCATGCACTGGCCAGGGAGGTATACCATCTTTTAGGAGTAAAGAAGAGCAGGATGTGAGTGTGGGGGAGGTGCGTAAGGCATTACGTAGAATGAAAGGGGGTAAAGCAGCTGGAGCTGACGGGATCATGACAGAAATGTTAAAAGCAGGGGGGATATAGTGATGGAGAGGTTGGTATTTTTGTTTAATAAATGTATGAAAGAGGGGAAGGTACCTAGGGATTGGCAGAGAGCTTGTATAGTCCCTTTATATAAAGGGAAGGGGGACAAAATAGACTGTAAAAATTATAGAGGAATAAGTTTACTGAGTATACCAGGAAAAGTGTTCGGTAGGGTTGTTAGTGAAAGAATTAAAGGTAAGACAGAATGTAGGATTGCGGATGAGCAAGGAGGTTTTAGAGTGGGTAGGGGATGTGTAGATCATGTGTAGATCATTGACAAAGTCACACTGTGACTTTGTCAATGGTCCAAGTCGGACCGAAACGTCGTCGTAAGCTTCTCTCTTTTATGTGCGGGTTATTTGTGTATCGTTCCAGTCACGGTATTGTGCCTTTTTTTGTTATTTAGTTGGCTAACACCTAGGTACCTACTTACTGCTAGGTGAACAGGGGCAGAAAACATGCCCACCGTTTCACTCATGCCACGGATCGACCCCGGACCCCTCAGTGTGTGAGCTGAGGGTGCTACCAGCCAAGCCACAGTCAGAGCTACTTGGTTCAAGATTGCGCCTGTGGAATTTTCTGCACCCAGATACAAGAATAAGTATTTTTCCGAAAACAACAGAAAAGCCTAAAAAAACTTACTCTAAATCAATATGTTACTGTTGTGTTCCTTTGGGTAAACACCATGATCCTGCAATGTAATATTTCCTGAATGATTTTATCAAAACATATGTGTTGCTACACAATGGCAACACACTTCCAAGTCTGCCTTCAGCTCACGCTGCAGACTTGAAAGAAATATATATAAAAATGCGAAAACGTGGAAAAATCCGTGGCGACCTCAGAGTAATAATAAGACTGCAAGGTGGATTTACAAAGTACTGTTGTTTCCTGTACCTGTGGGACAGTCAAGATACAAAGCGGCACTACACTCAACTTACGTGGTCAACCCAAGCATCGTATGAGACAGGCATGAGAACCTTCAACTCAGGCCATTAGATGATCCAAAGGACTTACTTCTTCCGCCTTTACACATCAAGCTAAGCCTCATTAAAAACTTCGTCAAAGCTTTCGACAAAGAAGGTACAGGGTTTGTTAATCTACAGGAGAGGTTTCTCAAGAGTTAGTGACTCCAAACTGAAGGGAGGCATCTTCATGGTCCCTCAAAACAGGAAGTTGGAAAATGATCCTCATTTTGAGGAAAGTCTCCAAGAGACTGAGATGAGAGCATGAGTGACATTCAAGAACACTTACGTCAGTCATGACAGTGACGATTACATAAATATTGTAGAAGTTCTAGTGAGTGTATATCATCAACCTGGATGTAGGATGTCCTTCCAGATTCACTTCCTCCATTCTAGCCCTAACTTTTTTTCTGCTAAACCTTGGTGATGTTAGTGATGAACACGGTGAACGATTTCACCAAGACAGCCATCATGGAGAAGAGATATTAGGGAAACCTAACGACTAGTTTGATGGTCGACTACTGCTGGACACTGCTGCTGGACACTGCTGCTGGACACTGCTGCTGGAGACCCATACTCAACAAAGTGAAAAAGCCTGAAAACTGATGTGTGTTTATATGACTATATGGAATTATGTTTTTTTTGTTAACATTATGCATATATATATATATATATATATATATATATATATATATATATATATATATATATATATATATATATATATATATATATATATATATATAATTATTATTATCATTTTATTGACACATAGGCCGATTCCCACCAAGGCAGGGCGGCCCAAAAAAAAACTTTCATCATTCACTCCATCACTGTCTTGCCAGAAGGGTGCTTTACACTACAGTTTTTAAACTGCAACATTAACACCCCTCCTTCAGAGTGCAGGCACTGTACTTCCCATCTCCAGGACTCAAGTCCGGCCTGCCGGTTTCCCTGAATCCCTTCATAAATGTTACTTTGCTCACACTCCAACAGCACGTCAAGTATTAAAAACCATTTGTCTCCATTCACTCCTATCAAATACGCTCATGCACGATTGTTGGAAGTCCAAGCCCCTCACACACAAAACCTCCTTTACCTCCTCCCTCTAACCCTTCCTAGGTCGACCCCTACCCCGCCTACCCTCCACTACAGATTTATGCACTCTCGAAGTCATTCTGTTTTGTTCCATTCTCTCTACATGTCCGAACCACTTCAACAACCCTTCCTCAGCCCTCTTGACAATAGTTTTGGTAATCCCACACCTTCTCCTAATTTCCGAACTACGAATTCTCTGCATTATATTCACACCACACATTGCCCTCAGACATGACATCTACACTGCCTCCAGCCTTCTCCTCATTGCAACATTCATCACCTATGCTTCACACCCATACAAGAGTGTTGGTACAACTATACTCTCATACATTCCCCTCTTTTTGCTTCCAAGGACAAAGTTATTTGTCTCCACAGACTCCTAAGTGCACTACTCACCCTTTTACCCTCATTACTTCTGATTCACCTCATTCTTCATAGACCCATCCGCTGACACGTCCACTCCTAAATATCTGAATACATTCACCTCCTCCATACTCTCTCCCTCCAATCTGATATCCAATCTTTCATCACCTAATATTTTTATCCTCATAACCTTACTCTTTCCTATATTCACTTTTAATTTTCTTCTTTTACACACCCTACCAAATTCATCCACCAACCTCTGCAACTTCTCTTAAGAAGCTCCCAAAAGCACAGTGTCATCAGCAAAGAGCAACTGTGACAACTCCTACTTTGTGTTTGAGATTATATATATATATATATATATATATATATATATATATATATATATATATATATATATATATATATATACGTACAGAAAGATTAAGTTTGGTCACTGGATGAACCACATTTAAATCTGTGTATAATATAATACTCATGACTGATAGCTAACATATATAATCTGGTTCTTCAAACTTAAATACCCAAAATATTGATCATAAGATTTTACAAAAAACTTATGTGATAGAGACTGAACAAGCTCAGTGTCTTGATTAAATTTTGCTAAAAACAACCTATTACAAACACAGTTATACTCTAGTGGCCTGCACACCTGGTTGTAGCACCATAACCATGGTAGGCACGAGCAAAAAGGCAGCAGAGTAAATACTTACATTTCCTTCAACAAATAGTAATCAATTATGTACAATATATACAACGGATATGTGAGAACCGTTGTAACTAAACTTTGAGGTAAATCTGCTAAATTTGATTCACAAGTGTCCCGTATCGCTTCACAACCTTGTTGGCTAGTGTTATTGCTGAGACTAGAGGAGTGTTCGACACAGACCTACCGGCACATACAAGATTCACTAAATCTGCTACGTAGTGGTTGATTTCAAGGTGTTGAGTGAGGGGTGTGAGTGTGGGTGTTGGTGTGGGTGGAGGTGTGGGTTGAGGTGTGGGCTGAGGGGTGGGTGCCTTCAGTCATTCATATGTCTCTCTTAGTGGTGGTGTTCTGTTCGTCAGGAAAGAGGAGTGTCTCCTGACACACGTTAGAATTTCCTCTTTTTCACACGTTCTTACCACTTCCCCCCATCTTCACTAGATCTTCTTGCTACTTCTCCATTATTATTATTACGTGTTTCCCATTCTTGTGCCTTGCGTGTTTGATGTTCACTTGTTCACCACAGTCTCTCATTACGAGAGATAAACGATCAAATCTTGAACATTATCTGTTGTCAAGGTTACCTTGCAATCATGGTGGCGGTGGTGGTGCTAAGCATACTTCTGTACATTACCTCTCCACCTGTCGTCATGGTTACTGAGTCTCACCTCCGCCAGTGATGCTCCTGGTGGTGGTGATGATCGTGGTGGTGCTGGTGGTGGTAGTGGTGCTGGAAGTGGTGGTGGTGGTGGTGGTGGTGGTGGTGGTGGTGCTGGTAGTGGTGGTGGTGGTGGTGGAAGTGGTGGTGGTGCTGGTAATGGTAGTGCTGGTAGTGGTGGTGGTGCTGGTAGTGCTGGTGGTGCTGGTAGTGGTGGTGGTGCTGATGGTGGTGGTGGTGCTGGAAGCGGTGGTGGTGCTGGTGATGGTAGTGCTGGTAGTGGTGGTGGTGCTGGTGGTGGTGGGGGTGGTGGTGGTGTTGGTGGTGGTGGTGCTGGCAGTGGAGGTGGTGGTGGTGTTGGTGGTGTTGGTGCTGGCAGTGGAGGTGGTGCTGGTAGTGGTGCTGGTAGTTTAAATGGTGCTGATAGTGGTGCTGGTAGTGGTGGTGGTAGTGGTAGTGGTGCTGGCAGTGGTGGTGCTGGTAGTGGTGGTGGTAGTAGTGCTGGTCGTGGTGGTGGTGGTGGTGGTGGTGGTGGTGGTGGTGGTGGTGGTGGTGGTGGTGCTGGTGCTGGTGGTGGTGGTAGTGGTGCTGGAAGTGGTGGTGGTGCTGGTGATGGTAGTGCTGGTAGTAGTGGTGGTGCTGGTGGTGCTGGTAGTGGTGGTGGTGCTGGGAGTGGTGGGGGTGGTGGTGGTGTTGGTGGTGGTGGTGCTGGCAGTGGAGGTGGTGCTGGAATTGGTGCTGGTAGTTTAAATGGTGCTGATAGTGGTGCTGGTAGTGGTGGTGGTAGTGGTGCTGGCAGTGGTGGTGCTGGTAGTGGTGGTGGTAATGGTAGTGGTGGTGGCAGTAGTGCTGGTAGTGGTGGTGGTGGTGGTGGTGCTGGTGGTGGTGGTAGTGGTGCTGGAAGTGGTGGTGGTGCTGGTGGTGGTGGTAGTGATGCTGGAAGTGGTGGTGGTGCTGGTGATGGTAGTGCTGGTAGTGGTGGTGGTGCTGGTAGTGGTGGTGGTGCTGGTAGTGGTGGTGGTGCTGGCGGTGGTGGTGGTGGTGCTGGAAGTGGTGGTGGTGCTGGTGCTGGTAGTGGTGGTGTTGGTGCTGGTAGTGGTGGGGGTGGTGGTGGTGTTGGTGGTGGTGGTGGTGGTGGTGCTGGCAGTGGAGGTGGTTCTGGTAGTTTAAATGGTGCTGATAGTGGTGCTGGCAATGGTGGTGGTAGTGGTGCTGGCAGTGGTCGTGCTGATAGTGGTGGTGGTAATGGTAGTGGTGGTGGTAGTGGTGGTGGTGGTGGTGGTGGTGGTGGTGGTGGTGGTGGTGGTGGTAGTGGTGGTGGTGGTGGTGCTGGTAGTGGTGGTGGTGGTGGTGGTGGTAGTGATGGTGGTGCTGGTAGTGGTGGAGCTGGTAGTGGTAGTGGTGCTGGCAGTGGAGGTGGTGCTGGTAGTGGTAGTGGTGCTGGTAGTGGAAGCGGTGCTGGTAGTGGTGGTGGTAGTGGTAGTGTTGTTAGTGGTGGTGGTGCTGGAGGTGCTGGTAGTGGTGGTGCTGGTGGTGGTAGTGGTGGTGCTTGTAGAGGAAGTGGTGGTGGTGCATTTAGTGGTGCTGGTAATGGTAGTGGTGGTGGTAGTGGTAGTGGCGGTGGTGGTAGTAGTGGTGGCATTAGTGGTGGTGGTGGTGGTGGTGGTGGTGCTTGTAGAGGTGGTGCTGGTGGTGATGGTAGCGGTAGTGGTAGTGGTGCTGGTGGTGATGGTGGTGGTAGTGGTGGTGGGGGAGGTAGGGGTGGTAGTGGGGGAGGTGGGGGTGGTAGTGGTGGTGTTGGTAGTGGTAGTGGCGGTGGCGGTAGTGGTGGTGGCGATAATGGTGGTGGTGGTGGTGGTGGTGGTGGTAGTGGTGGTGGTGCTGGTAGAGGTGGTGCTGGTGGTGATGGTAGTGGTGGTGGTAGTGGTGGTGGTGGTGGTGGTGCTGGTAGTGGTGGAGGTGGGGGTGGTAGTGGTGGTGGCGGGGGTGGTAGTGGTGGTGGTGCTGGTAGTGATGGTAGTGGTAGTGGTGTTGGTAGTTGTGGTGGTGCTGGTAGTGGTGCTGGTGCTGGTAGTGGTGGTGGAGCTGGTAGTGATAGTTGTGCTGGAAGTGGTGGAGGTGCTGGTAGTGATAGTTGTTCTGGTAGTGGTGGTGCTGGTAGTGGTAGTGGTGGTGGTGGTGGTGGTGGTGGTGGTGGTGGTGGTGCTGGTAGTGGTAGTGTTGGTGCTGATAGTGGTAGTGGTAGTGTTGGTGGTGTTGGTAGTGGTAGTGTTGGTGGTGTTGGTAGTGGTGGTGGTGGTGGTGGTGCTGGTAGTGATAGTGTTGGTGCTGATAGTGGTGTTGGTGGTGATAGTGGTAGTGTTGGTGGTGCTGGTAGTGGTAGTTGTGGTGGTGGTGGTGGTAGTAATAGTGGTGGTGGTGGTGGTGATGGTGCTGGTAGTGGTAGTGGTGCTGGTAATGATAGTGGTGGTAGTGGTGGTGGTGCTGGTAATGATAGTGGTGGTAGTGGTGGTGGTGCTGGTAATGATAGTGGTGGTAGTGGTGGTGGTGCTGGTAATGATAGTGGTGGTAGTGGTGCTGGTAATGATAGTGCTGGTAGTGGTGGTGGTGCTGGTAATGATAGTGGTGGTAGTGGTGGTGGTGCTGGTAATGATAGTGGTGGTAGTGGTGGTGGTGCTGGTAATGATAGTGGTGGTAGTGGTGGTGGTGCTGGTAATGATAGTGGTGGTAGTGGTGGTGGTGCTGGTAGTGGTAGTGGTGGTGCTGGCGGCTATCCTATTTTATGTGAGGAGAATTGAGAAATTTGCTGCTGTGGTTGAACAATCATGTACAACACTGTGATTGCAACAACTCACAACTCACCCACAACACCATGGCTGCAACAGTTAACAATCAACCCACAATTCACAATAATCCACATTGATGCAACTTAATAATGCTCTACGAGGGGTCGAAACGTTGTCTAAACTTTTCGATCCAAGACATATTTTATTTATTAAATTCTCCTGTCGCTGCCCAAGTCAAAAGTTGACTCAGTGGAGGTTTTAGTTTTGTGATCGAAACATTGCAATGGCTTACCCGCTCATATCACTTAACAATTCACAACACAATATGGGTGAAACTTAAGTAACCAAACACAACTTAGAAAAGTAAAGAAACACTTTTCCCTTGTCCAAAGGCGGCTACTGTACCATCTTTTACAACAGCAAGCTGTGTATATTCACTTGCTCTCCACAACACATGTACTGTGGCCCTGGTTAGTTAGTTACCATTTTGTCCAAGGCACATGTCGATTAATTTGTGTGTGTGTGTGTGTGTGTGTGTGTGTGTGTGTGTGTGTGTGTGTGTGTGTGTGTGTGTGTGTGTGTGTGTGTGTGTGTGTGTACTCACCTAATTGTACTCACCTTATTGTAGTTGCAAGGGTCGAGACGCAGCTCCTGGCCCCGCCTCTTCACTGATCGCTACTAGGTCCTCTCTCTGCTTCCAGAGCTTTATCATACCTCGTCTTAAAGCTATGTATGGTTCCTGCCTCCACTACATCACTTGCTAGGCTATTCCACTTCCTGACGACTCTATGACTGAAGAAATACTTCCTAACATCCCTTTGATTCATCTGAGTCTTCAACTTCCAATTGTGACCTCTTGTGTCTGTGTCCCGTCTCTGGAACATCCCGTCTTTGTCCACCTTGTCTATTCCGCGCAGTATTTTATATGTCGTTATCATGTCTCCCCTGACCCTACTGTCCTCCAGTGTCGTCAGGCCGATTTCCCTCAACCTTTCTTCGTAGGACAATCCCCGTAGCTCTGGGACTAGTCTTGTTGCAAACCTTTGCACTTTCTCTAGTTTCTTGACGTGCTTGACTAGGTGTGCATTCCAAACTGGTGCTGCATACTCCAGTATGGGCCTGACGTAAATGGTATACAGAGTCTTAAACGAATCCTTACTGAGGTATCGGAACGCTATCCGTAGGTTTGCCAGGCGCCCGTATGCTGCAGCAGTTATCTGATTGATGTGCGCCTCAGGAGATATGCTCGGTGTTATACTCACCCCCAGACCTTTTTCCTTGAGTGAGGTTTGCAGTCTTTGGCCATCTAAACTATATTGTGTCTGCGGTCTTCTTTGCCCTTCCCCAATCTTCATTCGTCTGTAAAAACTTGCATTTGTGGTCACAGAGGTGCCTGTGCTAACCTTCCTATGGTGTAGGAATATACCTAGTTGGATGAATCTTATTGTGGCTAGCTGGTCTAGTGGCTAACGCGACGGGCTGGAGTTTTGAGACTCTATGACCGCGGGTTCAATCCCGGCCGGGGGTATGGTTTGTTTGGAATCGTGTCATTACGATTTCTTAAGTCATACAGGTCTGTAGTTTAGTGCCTCATGTCTGTCTCCCTTTTTAAAAATTGGGACTACGTTTGCCATTTTCCATGCCTTAGGGAGTTGCCCAGTTTCAAATGATGTGTTGAAGATTTTTGTTAATGGCTCACACAATATCTCTGCTCCCTCTTTAAGGACCCATGGAGAGATGTTGTCTGGTCCCACCGCCTTTGAGGTGTCAAGTTCGCATAGCAGCTTCTTCAAGTCCTCCTTGGTTATATGTACCTCATCCAGCACTTGCTGGTGTGCCTCCCTGTTCTGATTTCCTGGAGTCCTACTGGTTTCCACTGTAAATACCTCTTTAAATCTTGTGTTGAGCTCCTGACATACCTCTTGGTCGTTTCTTGTGAATTCCCCATTACCCTTCCTCACTCTGATTACCTGGTCCTTGACTGTTGTTTTCCTCCTGATGTGGCTGTACAACAGCTTCGGGTCAGTCTTTACTTTTGATGCTATGTCATTTTCATATTGTCTCTGAGCATCCCTTCTTATCTGTGCATATTCGTTTCTGGCTCTTCGGCTGATTTCTTTATTTTCCTGAGTTCTCTGTCTTCTGTACCTTTTCCATTCTCTAGTACACCTAGTTTTTGCCTCCCTACACCTTTGGGTGAACCAAGGACTCGTTCTGTTCTTCCCATTATTTCTGTTTCCCTTGGGAACAAACATCTCCTCTGCCTCCTTGCATTTTGTTGCCACATAGTCCATCATTTCTTGTACTGGTTTTCCTGTCAGTTCCCTCTCCCACTGAATGTCTTGAAGGAAGTTCCTCATGCCTGAGTAGTTCCCCCTTTTGTAGTTTGGTTTTTCCCAGCCTATTCCTGCTACTCTCTCCACTTGGAGCTCAACTATGTAGTCGAAGCACAGAACCACATGATCACTAGCTCCCAGGGGCCTTTCATACATGATACCCTCGATGTCCGAACTACTCATGGTGAATACAAGGTCCAGCCTTGCTGGTTCATCCTCTCCTCTCTCTCTGGTAGTGTTTCTAACATGTTGATGCATGAGGTTTTCCAGTACCATATCCATCATCTTGGCTCTCCATGTTTCGGGACCCCCATGGGGCTCCAGGTTTTCCCAGTCAATCTCCTTGTGATTGAAATCACCCATAACTA
>NC_091340.1:10733334-10745834 GCF_038502225.1 Cherax quadricarinatus
AAATGATAATGGGAGCCCTTTGATTGAACTTTGCATAGAAAGGGGTTTAATTATAGGTAATACATATTTTAAGAAAAAGAGGATAAATAAGTATACAAGATATGATGTAGGGCGAAATGACAGTAGTTTGTTGGATTATGTATTGGTAGATAAAAGACTGTTGAGTAGACTTCAGGATGTACATGTTTATAGAGGAGCCACAGACACATCAGATCACTTTCTAGTTGTAGCTACACTGAGAGTAAAAGGTAGATGGGATACAAGGAGAATAGAAGCATCAGGGAAGAGAGAGGTGAAGGTTTATAAACTAAAAGAGGAGGCAGTTAGGGTAAGATATAAACAGCTATTGGAGGATAGATGGGCTAATGAGAGCATAGGCAATGGGGTCGAAGAAGTATCGGGTAGGTTTAAAAATGTAGTGTTAGAGTGTTCAGCAGAAGTTTGTGGTTACAGGAAAGTGGGTGCGGGAGGGAAGAGGAGCGATTGGTGGAATGATGATGCAAAGAGAGTAGTAAGGGAGAAAAAGTTAGCATATGAGAAGTTTTTACAAAGTAGAAGTGATGCAAGTAGGGAAGAGTATATGGAGAAAAAGAGAGAGGTTAAGAGAGTGGTGAAGCAATGTAAAAAGAGAGCAAATGAGAGAGTGGATGAGATGTTATCAACAAATTTTGTTGAAAATAAGAAAAAGTTTTGGAGTGAGATTAACAAGTTAAGGAAGCCTAGAGAACAATTGGATTTGTCAGTTAAAAACAAGAGAGGAGAGTTATTAAATGGAGAGTTAGAGGTACTGGGAAGATGGAGGGAATATTTTGAGGAATTGTTAAATGTTGATGAAGATAGGGAAGCTGTGATTTCGTGTATAGGGCAAGGAGGAATAACATCTTGTAGGAGTGAGGAAGAGCAGTTGTGAGTGTGGGGGAAGTTCATGAGGCAGTAGGTAAAATGAAAGGGGGTAATGCAGCCGGGATTGATGGGATAAAGATAGAAATGTTAAAAGCAGGTGGGGATATAGTTTTGGAGTGGTTGGTGCAATTATTTAATAAATGTATGGAAGAGGGTAAGGTACCTAGTGATTGGCAGAGAGCATGCATAGTTCCTCTGTATAAAGGCAAAGGGGACAAAAGAGAGTGCAAAAATTATAGGGGGATAAGTCTGTTGAGTATACCTGGTAAAGTGTATGGTAGAGCTATTATTGAAAGAATTAAGAGTAAGACGGAGAATAGGATAGCAGATGAACAAGGAGGCTTTAGGAAAGGTAGGGGGTGTGTGGACCAGGTGTTTACAGTGAAACATATAAGTGAACAGTATTTGGATAAGGCTAAAGAGGTCTTTGTGGCATTTATGGATTTGGAAAAGGCGTATGACAGGGTGGATAGGGGGGCAATGTGGCAGATGTTGCAGGTGTATGGAGTAGGAGGTAGGTTACTGAAAGCAGTGAAGAGTATGTAGGAAAGAGGGAAATTATTTCCCAGTAAAAGTAGGCCTTAGACAAGGATGTGTGATGTTTATCTGGAGTTTATCTGGAGAGAGTTCCGGGGGTCAACGCCCCCGCGGCCCGGTCTGTGACCAGGCCTCCTTAGGTCAGTGTCCCAGGACGCGACCCACACCAGTCGACTAACACCCAGGTACCCATTTTACTGATGGGGAACATAGACAACAGGTGGAAAGAAACACGTCCAATGTTTCTACTCTGGCTGGGAATCGAACCCAGGCCCTCACCGAAGTATATGTGAGGGTCTTGGCAAGAGGCGTGGAGTTAAAAGATAAAGAATCACACATAAAGTGGGAGTTGTCACAGTTGCTCTTTGCTGATGACACTGTGCTCTTGGGAGATTCTGAAGAGAAGTTGCAGAGATTGGTGGATGAATTTGGTAGGGTATGCAAAAGAAGAAAATTAAAAGTGAATACAGGAAAGAGTAAGGTTATGAGGATAACAAAAAGATTAGGAGATGAAAGATTGGATATCAGATTGGAGGGAGAGAGTATGGAGGAGGTGAATGTATTCAGATATTTGGGAGTGGACGTGTCAGCGGATGGGTCTATGAAAGATGAGGTGAATCATAGAATTGATGAGGGGAAAAGGGTGAGTGGTGCACTTAGGAGTCTGTGGAGACAAAGAACTTTGTCCTTGGAGGCAAAGAGGGGAATGTATGAGAGTATAGTTTCACCAACGCTCTTATATGGGTGTGAAGCATGGGTGATGAATGTTGCAGCGAGGAGAAGGCTGGAGGCAGTGGAGATGTCATGTCTGAGGGCAATGTGTGCTGTGAATATAATGCAGAGAATTCGTAGTTTGGAAGTTAGGAGGAGGTGCGGGATTACCAAAACTGTTGTCCAGAGGGCTGAGGAAGGGTTGTTGAGGTGGTTCGGACATGTAGAGAGAATGGAGCGAAACAGTGTGACTTTCAAGAGTGTATCAGTCTGTGGTGGAAGGAAGGCGGGGTAGGGGTCGGCCTAGGAAAGGTTGGAGGGAGGGGGTAAAGGAGGTTTTGTGTGCGAGGGGCTTGGACTTCCAGCAGGCATGCGTGAGCGTGTTTGATAGGAGTGAATGGAGACAAATGGTTTTTAATACTTGACGTGCTGTTGGAGTGTGAGCAAAGTAACATTTATGAAGGGGTTCAGGGAAACCGGCAGGCCGGACTTGAGTCCTGGAGATGGGAAGTACAGTGTCTGCACTCTGAAGGAGGGGTGTTAATGTTGCAGTTTAAAAACTGTAGTGTAAAACACCCTTCTGGCAAGACAGTGATGGAGTGAATGATGGTGAAAGTTTTTCTTTTTCGGGCCACCCTGCCTTGGTGGGAATCGGCCAGTGTGTTAATAAAAAAAATATATAATATAATATATATATACATATATATATATATATATATATATATATATATATATATATATATATATATATATATATATATATATATATATATATATATATATATCTTTTGATTGTTTTAGTGTCGTCAATCATCAAATGCGGAAATAAACCGAAAAAAATTCATAATTTATAACAGGATTTGTAAATCATATGTTAGGTAAATTAGAATTTGTAAAATTGTAATGTTGTTAAAGTTTGCTCTCTCTCTCTCTCTCTCTCTCTCTCTCTCTCTCTCTCTCTCTCTCTCTCTTTCTCATTTTCCTGACCCCCTTTTTCTTCCCCTGTCTCTTTTTCCCTCTCTTCTTTCCCTGCTCTTCCTTATCTCTCCTACCCTCCCTGTTTTTCTAAATCTTTCCCTTCCTACCTCATTCCATTTTTCCCTCTCATCCTCTTCCTTTTCATTCCCTTCTTATGTTCCTCCCTGCCTCCCTGCCTCTTTGCATCCCTGCCTCCCTGCCTCCCTGCCTCTTTGCATCCCTGCCTCCCTGCATCCCTGCCTCCCTGCATCCCTGCCTCCCTGCATCCCTGCCTCCCTACCTCCCTGCCTCCCTGCCTCCCTGCTTGAGCCTCTCAGACCAGGATCAATGATTGGCTCACCTCCACGAAACACCACTCGATTATAACACAACTTGCTGATGACCCAATGTAGTATATATATATATATATATATTTTTTTTTTTTTTTTTTTTTTTTTTTTAAAAAATTCGGGCGTCTCCCACCGAGGCAGGGTGACCCAAAAAAGAAAGAAAATCCCCAAAAAGAAAATACTTTCATCATCATTCAACACTTTCACCACACTCGCACATTATCACTGCTTTTGCAGAGGTGCTCAGAACACAACAGTTTAGAAGCATATACGTATAAAGATACACAACATATCCCTCCAAACTGCCAATATCCCAAACCCCTCCTTTAAAGTGCAGGCATTGTACTTCCCATTTCCAGGACTCAAGTCCGACTATATGAAAATAACCGGTTTCCCTGAATCCCTTCACTAAATATTACCCTGCTCACACTCCAACAGATCGTCAGGTCCCAAGTACCATTCGTCTCCATTCACTCCTATCTAACACGCTCACGCACGCTTGCTGGAAATCCAAGCCCCTTACCCACAAAACCTCCTTTACCCCCTCTCTCCAACCCTTTCGAGGACGACCCCTACCCCGCCTTCCTTCCCCTATAGATTTATATGCTTTCCATGTCATTCTACTGTGATCCATTCTCTCTAAATGACCAAACCACCTCAACAACCCCTCTTCTGCCCTCTGACTAATACTTTTATTAACTCCAGAGGGCAGAAGAGGGGTTGTTGAGGTGGTTTGGTCATTTATATATATATATATATATATATATATATATATATATATATATATATATATATATATATATATATATATACTGTTATCAGCAGATATAAACATTGTGGGAAAAAGTCACTTATGTACAGTTCAGGATATTTATTAAAGGAAACTGTACATAAGTGTCTGTCTTCATATATAAGTTCCAGCAAACACCTTAACTACTGGGAACGCCTGGAAGCACTTGACTTATACTCACTGGAGCGCAGGCGAGAGAGATATATCATAATCTACATCTGGAAGATCCTGGATTGACTGGTCCCTAATCTGCAAACAGAAATTTCTCCCTAAGAAAGCAAAAGACTTGACAGGCGATGCAAAATACCCCTAGTGAAAAGTAGGAGCGTCATTAGTACGCTAAGAGAAAACACAATAAGTGTCCGGGGCCCTAGACTGTTCAGCCTCCCACCAGCCATAAGGGAAATTACCAACAGACCCCTGGTTGTCTTCATGAGGGAGCTGGACAGTTACCTAAAGTCAGTACTGAATCAGCCAGGGTGTGGTTTTTACGTTGGTCTACGCGCGGCCAGTCGTAACAGCCTCATTGGTCAGGCTCTGATCCACCGGGTGGCCTGGTCATGGACCGCGCCGCAGGGGCGTTGATCCCCAGTAGACTCCAGACCATTTCTCTTCAGAAACATTGCTGGAACAAGTGTGGAGAACAACATCAACAGCCTGGTTGAACAATAAGTAGAAAAATGATCTCATACTGAGCTGCAGGAAGAGAAAAACTCTTGAAACTGGTAAGAGGTATGTGTAAGACAGAGTAATGTAGCAACACACTGCGGATGATAGCAGGTCCGGTACTTTAAAAGACCTTCCTTCATCTCTCCCTTCCTCCCTCCTACCCTCCCTTCTTCTTACCCTCCCTTCCTCCCTCCTACCCTCCCTTCTTCTTACCCTCCCTTCCTCCCTCCTACCCTCCCTTCTTCTTACCCTCCCTTCCTCCCTCCTACCCTCCCTTCTTCTTACCCTCCCTTCCTCCCTCGTACCCTCCCTTCTTCTTACCCTCCCTTCCTCCCTCCTACCCTCCTACCCTCCCTTCCTCCCTCCTACCCTCCCTTCCTCCCTCTTACCCTCCCTTCCTCCTACCCTCCCTTCCTCCCTCTTACCCTCCCTTCCTCCCTCCTACCCTCCCTTCCTCCCTCTTACCCTCCCTTTCTCCCTCCTACCGTCCCTTCCTCCCTCTTACCCTCCCTTGCTCCCTCCTACCGTCCCTTCCTCCCTCCTACCCTCCCTTCTTCTTACCCTCCCTTCCTCCCTCCCACCCTCCCTTCTTCTTACCCTCCCTTCCTCCCTCCTACCCTCCCTTCTTATTACCCTCCCTTCCTCCCTCCCACCCTCCCTTCTTCTTACCCTCCCTTCCTACCTCCTATCCTCCCTTCTTCTTACCCTCCCATCCTCCCTCCTACCCTCCCTTCTTATTACCCTCCCTTCCTCCCTCCTACCCTCCCTTCTTCTTGCCCTCCCTTCCTCCCTCCCACCCTCCCTTCTTCTTACCCTCCCTTCCTCCTACCCTCCCTTCTTCTTACCCTCCCTTCCTCCCTCCTACCCTCCCGTCTTCATACCCTCCCTTCCTCCCTCCTACCCTCCCTTCTTCTTACCCTCCCTTCCTCCCTCCTACCCTCCCTTCTTCTTACCCTCCCTTCCTCCCTCCTAGCCTCCCTTCTTCTTACCCTCCCTTCCTCCCTCCTACCCTCCCTTCCTCCCTCTTACCCTCCCTTCCTCCCTCCTACCCTCCCTTCCTCCTAGTTTATACATTCTCTTCCCTTTCCTGATACCAACAAAATCCTTTAGTTTTGCAGCATCTCTCTTTTCCCCACTCAATTTTCCCTCCCCTCCCCTCCACCCCCTCCTCTCCACCCCTCTCCCCTCCATCCCCCTCCCCTCCATCCCCCTCCCCTCCATCCCCTTCCCCCGAACTCTCTCTCTCTTGTTTCCATTATTGTTAATGTTGTTAGTGTTACTGTGACTGTTGTTAGTGTTACTGTGACTGTTGTTAGTGTTACTGTGACTGTTGTTAGTGTTACTGTGACTGTTGTTAGTGTTATATTGTGAGTGTTGTTAGTGTTATATTGTGAGTGTTGTTAGTGTTATATTGTGAGTGTTGTTAGTGTTATATTGTGAGTGTTGTTAGTGTTATATTGTGAGTGTTGTTAGTGTTATATTGTGAGTGTTGTTAGTGTTATATTGTGAGTGTTGTTAGTGTTATATTGTGAGTGTTGTTAGTGTTATATTGTGAGTGTTGTTAGTGTTATATTGTGACTGTTGTTAGTGTTATATTGTGAGTGTTGTTAGTGTTATATTGTGAGTGTTGTTAGTGTTATATTGTGAGTGTTGTTAGTGTTATATTGTGAGTGTTGTTAGTGTTATATTGTGAGTGTTGTTAGTGTTACTGTGACTGTTGTTAGTGTTACTGTGACTGTTGTTAGTGTTACTGTGACTGTTGTTAGTGTTACTGTGACTGTTGTTAGTGTTACTGGTGAGTAATGTTAGTGTTACTGGTGAGTGTTGTTAGTGTTACTGGTGAGTGTTGTTAGTGTTACTGGTGAGTGTTGTTAGTGTTACTGGTGAGTGTTGTTAGTGTTACTGGTGAGTGTTGTTAGTATTACTGGTGAGTGTTGTTAGTGTTACTGGTGAGTAATGTTAGTGTTACTGGTGAGTGTTGTTAGTGTTACTGGTGAGTGTTGTTAGTGTTACTGGTGAGTGTTGTTAGTGTTACTGGTGAGTGTTGTTAGTGTTACTGGTGAGTGTTGTTAGTGTTACTGGTGAGTGTTGTTAGTGTTACTGGTGAGTGTTGTTAGTGTTACTGGTGAGTGTTGTTAGTGTTACTGGTGAGTGTTGTTTGTGTTACTGGTGAGTGTTGTTAGTGTTACTGGTGAGTGTTGTTAGTGTTACTGGTGAGTATTGTTAGTGTTACTGGTGAGTGTTGTTAGTGTTACTTGTGAGTATTGTTAGTGTTACTGGTGAGTGTTGTTAGTGTTACTGGTGAGTGTTATTAGTGTTACTGGTGAGTGTTGTTAGTGTTACTGGTGAGTGTTGTTAGTGTTACTGGTGAGTGTTGTTAGTGTTACTGGTGAGTATTGTTAGTGTTACTGGTGAGTGTTGTTAGTGTTACTGGTGAGTGTTGTTAGTGTTACTGGTGAGTGTTGTTAGTGTTACTGGTGAGTGTTGTTAGTGTTACTGGTGAGTGTTGTTAGTGTTACTGGTGAGTGTTGTTAGTGTTACTGGTGAGTGTTGTTAGTGTTACTTGTGAGTATTGTTAGTGTTACTGGTGAGTGTTGTTAGTGTTACTGGTGAGTGTTATTAGTGTTACTGGTGAGTGTTGTTAGTGTTACTGGTGAGTGTTGTTAGTGTTACTGGTGAGTGTTGTTAGTGTTACTGGTGAGTATTGTTAGTGTTACTGGTGAGTGTTGTTAGTGTTACTGGTGAGTGTTGTTAGTGTTACTGGTGAGTAATGTTAGTATTACTGTTGAGTGTTGTTAGTGTTACTGGTGAGTGTTGTTAGTGTTACTGGTGAGTGTTGTTAGTGTTACTGGTGAGTGTTGTTAGTGTTACTGGTGAGTGTTGTTAGTGTTACTGGTGAGTGTTGTTAGTGTTACTGGTGAGTGTTGTTAGTGTTACTGGTGAGTAATGTTAGTGTTACTGGTGAGTGTTGTTAGAATTAATGGTGAGTGTTGTTAGTGTTACTGGTGAGTGTTGTTAGTATTACTGGTGAGTGTTGTTAGTGTTACTGGTGAGTGTTGTTAGTATTACTGGTGAGTGTTGTTAGTGTTACTGGTGAGTGTTGTTAGTGTTACTGGTGAGTAATGTTAGTGTTACTGGTGAGTGTTGTTAGTGTTACTGGTGAGTGTTGTTAGTGTTACTGGTGATTGTTAGTGTTACTGGTGAGTCTTGTTAGTGTTACTGGTGAGTGTTGTTAGTATTACTGGTGAGTGTTGTTAGTGTTACTGGTGAGTAATGTTAGTATTACTGGTGAGTGTTGTTAGTGTTTCTGGTGAGTGTGGTTAGTGTTACTGGTGAGTGTTGTTAGTGTTACTGGTGAGTGTTGTTAGTGTTACTGGTGAGTAATGTTAGTATTACTGGTGAGTGTTGTTAGTATTACTGGTGAGTGTTGTTAGTATTACTGGTGAGTGTTGTTAGTGTTACTGGTGAGTGTTGTTAGTGTTACTGGTGAGTGTTGTTAGTGTTACTGGTGAGTGTTGTTAGTGTTACTGGTGAGTGTTGTTAGTGTTACAAGTGAGTGTTGTTAGTGTTACTGGTGAGTGTTGTTAGTGTTACTGGTGAGTGTTGTTAGTGTTACTGGTGAGTGTTGTTAGTGTTACTGGTGAGTGTTGTTAGTGTTACTGGTGAGTAATGTTAGTGTTACTGGTGAGTGTTGTTAGTGTTACTGGTGAGTGTTGTTAGTGTTACTGGTGAGTGTTGTTAGTACTACTGGTGAGTGTTGTTAGTGTTACTGGTGAGTGTTGTTAGTATTACTGGTGAGTGTTGTTAGTGTTACTGGTGAGTGTTGTTAGTGTTACTGGTGAGTAATGTTAGTATTACTGTTGAGTGTTGTTAGTGTTACTGGTGAGTGTTGTTAGTGTTACTGGTGAGTGTTGTTAGTGTTACTGGTGAGTGTTGTTAGTGTTACTGGTGAGTGTTGTTAGTGTTACTGGTGAGTGTTGTTAGTGTTACTGGTGAGTGTTGTTAGTGTTACTGGTGAGTAATGTTAGTATTACTGGTGAGTGTTGTTAGTGTTACTGGTGAGTGTTGTTAGTGTTACTGGTGAGTGTTGTTAGTGTTACTGGTGAGTGTTGTTAGTGTTACTGGTGAGTATTGTTAGTGTTACTGGTGAGTGTTGTTAGTGTTACTGGTGAGTGTTGTTAGTGTTACTGGTGAGTGTTGTTAGTGTTACTGGTGAGTAATGTTAGTATTACTGGTGAGTGTTAGTGTTACTAGTGAGTGTTGTTAGTATTACTGGTGAGTGTTGTTAGTGTTACTGGTGAGTGTTGTTAGTGTTACTGGTGAGTGTTGTTAGTGTTACTGGTGATTGTTAGTGTTACTGGTGAGTCTTGTTAGTGTTACTGGTGAGTGTTGTTAGTATTACTGGTGGGTGTTGTTAGTGTTACTGGTGAGTAATGTTAGTATTACTGGTGAGTGTTGTTAGTGTTACTGGTGAGTGTGGTTAGTGTTACTGGTGAGTGTTGTTAATGTTACTGGTGAGTGTTGTTAGTGTTACTGGTGAGTAATGTTAGTATTACTGGTGAGTGTTGTTAGTATTACTGGTGAGTGTTGTTAGTGTTACTGGTGAGTGTTGTTAGTGTTACTAGTGAGTGTTGTTTGTGTTACTGGTGAGTGTTGTTAGTGTTACTGGTGAGTGTTGTTAGTATTACTGGTGAGTGTTGTTAGTGTTACTGGTGAGTAATGTTAGTATTACTGGTGAGTGTTGTTAGTGTTACTGGTGAGTGTTGTTAGTGTTACTGGTGAGTGTTGTTAGTGTTACTGGTGAGTGTTGTTAGTGTTACTGGTGAGTGTTGTTAGTGTTACTGGTGAGTGTTGTTAGTGTTACTGGTGAGTGTTGTTAGTGTTACTGGTGAGTGTTGTTAGTGTTACTGGTGAGTAATGTTAGTATTACTGGTGAGTGTTGTTAGTGTTACTGGTGAGTGTTGTTAGTGTTACTGGTGAGTGTTGTTATTATTACTGGTGAGTGTTGTTAGTGTTACTGGTGAGTGTTGTTAGTATTACTGGTGAGTGTTGTTAGTGTTACTGGTGAGTGTTGTTAGTGTTACTGGTGATTGTTAGTGTTACTGGTGAGTGTTGTTAGTGTTACTGGTGAGTGTTGTTAGTGTTACTGGTGAGTAATGTTAGTATTACTGGTGAGTGTTGTTAGTGTTACTGGTGAGTATTGTTAGTATTACTGGTGAGTGTTGTTAGTGTTACTGGTGAGTGTTGTTAGTGTTACTGGTGAGTGTTGTTAGAATTACTGGTGAGTGTTGTTAGTGTTATTGGTGAGTATTGTTAGTATTACTGGTGAGTGTTGTTAGTGTTACTGGTGAGTGTTGTTAGTGTTACTGGTGAGTGTTGTTAGTGTTACTGGTGAGTAATGCTAGTATTACTGGTGAGTGTTGTTAGTGCTACTGGTGAGTGTTGTTAGTGTTACTGGTGATTGTTAGTGTTACTGGTGAGTATTGTTAGTGTTACTGGTGAGTGTTGTTAGTGTTACTGGTGAGTAATGTTAGTATTACTGGTGAGTGTTGTATTACCGGTGAGCGTTGTTAGTGTTACTGGTGAGTGTTGTTAGTGTTACTGGTGAGTAATGTTAGTATTACTGGTGAGTGTTGTTAGTGTTACTGGTGAGTATTGTTAGTGTTACTGGTGAGTATTGTTAGTAATACTGGTGAGTGTTGTTGGTGTTACTGGTGAGTGTTGTTAGTGTTACTGGTGAGTATTGTTAGTGTTACTGGTGAGTATTGTTAGTGTTACTGGTGAGTATTGTTAGTGTTACTGGTGAGTGTTGTTAGTGTTACTGGTGAGTATTGTTAGTGTTACTGGTGAGTATTGTTAGTGTTACTGGTGAGTGTTGTTAGTATTACTGGTGAGTGTTGTTAGTGTTACTGGTGAGTGTTGTTAGTGTTACTGGTGAGTGTTGTTAGTATTACTGGTGAGTGTTGTTAGTGTTACTGGTGAGTGTTGTTAGTGTTACTGATGAGTATTATTAGTGTTACTGATGAGTATTGTTAGTGTTACTGGTGAGTATTGTATTACTGGTGAGTGATGTTAGTGTTACTGGTGGGTATTGTTAGTGTTACTGGTGAGTGTTGTTAGTATTACTGGTGAGTGTTGTTAGTGTTACTGGTGAGTGTTGTTAGTGTTACTGGTGAGTGTTGTTAGTGTTGCTGGTGAGTATTGTTAGTGTTACTGGTGAGTGTTGTTAGTGTTACTGGTGAGTATTGTTAGTGTTACTAGTGTTACTGGTGAGTATTGTTAGCGTTACTAGTGTTACTGGTGAGTGTTGATAGTGTTACTGGTGAGTATTGTTAGTGTTACTGGTGAGTATTGTTAGTGTTACTGGTGAGTGTTGTTAGTGTTACTGGTGAGTATTGTTAGTGTTACTGGTGAGTATTGTTAGTGTTACTGGTGAGTGTTGTGTTACTGGTGATTGTTAGTGTTATATTGTGAGTGTTGTTAGTGTTATATTGTGAGTGTTGTTAGTGTTATATTGTGAGTGTTGTTAGTGTTATATTGTGAGTGTTGTTAGTGTTATATTGTGAGTGTTGTTAGTGTTACATTGTGAGTGTTGTTAGTGTTACTGATGAGTATTATTAGTGTTACTGATGAGCATTGTTAGTGTTACTGGTGAGTATTGTATTACTGGTGAGTGTTGTTAGTGTTACTGGTGAGTATTGTTAGTGTTACTGGTGAGTGTTGTTAGTATTACTGGTGAGTGTTGTTAGTGTTACTGGTGAGTGTTGTTAGCGTTACTGGTGAGTGTTGTTAGTGTTACTGGTGAGTGTTGTTAGTGTTGCTGGTGAGTGTTGTTAGTGTTACTGGTGAGTGTAGTTAGTGTTACTGGTGAGTGTTGTTAGTGTTACTGGTGAGTGTTTTTAGTGTTGCTGGTGAGTATTGTTAGTGTTACTGGTGAGTGTTGTTAGTGTTACTGGTGAGTATTGTTAGTGTTACTAGTGTTACTGGTGAGTATTGTTAGCGTTACTAGTGTTACTGGTGAGTGTTGATAGTGTTACTGGTGAGTATTGTTAGTGTTACTGGTGAGTATTGTTAGTGTTACTGGTGAGTGTTGTTAGTGTTACTGGTGAGTATTGTTAGTGTTACTGGTGAGTATTGTTAGTGTTACTGGTGAGTGCTGTGTTACTGGTGATTGTTAGTGTTACTTGTGAGTGTTGTTAGTGTTACTGGTGAGTGTTGTTAGTGTTGCTGGTGAGTATTTTTAGTGTTGCTGGTGAGTATTGTTAGTGTTGCTGGTGAGTCTGGTGAGTGTTGTTAGTGTTACTGGTGAGTGTTGTTAGTGTTGCTGGTGATTGTTAGTGTTGCTGGTGAGTATTTTTAGTGTTGCTGGTGAGTATTGTTAGTGCTGCTGGTGAGTCTGGTGAGTGTTGTTAGTGTTACTGGTGAGTGTTGTTAGTGTTGCTGGTGAGTATTGTTAGTGTTGCTGGTGAGTCTGGTGAGTGTTTTTAGTGTTGCTGGTGAGTATTGTTAGTGTTGCTGGTGAGTATTGTTTGTGTTGCTGGTGAGTATTGTTAGTGTTGCTGGTGAGTATTTTTAGTGTTGCT
>NC_091340.1:10750834-10770834 GCF_038502225.1 Cherax quadricarinatus
ATCTTGTCTGGTACGAGTGCTTTAGTTAAGGTTATCTGCAGACTTCAGGTGTAAACTCTCTTTTTGAGATATCTGCTGAGTCTACAGCAGTTCAGGAACGTTGTTTTCATCTTCCGTCTTCTATCAGGAACGTTATTTTCTTCTTCCGTCTTCTATCAGGAACGTTATTTTCTTCTTCCGTCTTCTATCAGGAACGTTATTTTCTTCTTCCGTCTTCTATCAGGAACGTTATTTTCTTCTTCCGTCTTCTATCAGGAACGTTATTTTCTTCTTCCGTCTTCTATCAGGAACGTTATTTTCTTCTTCCGTCTTCTATCAGGAACGTTATTTTCTTCTTCCGTCTTCCATCAGGAACGTTCTTTTCATCTTCCGTCTGATATTTCAAACTTTATCAGCGAGATATATGAATATATCTTTCATGGCTGTAGTCAGAAGGTGAATGACCCAGAAAATGAGAGAAATGTTCCCGAACTGTACGTGAATGGTGTGTCGTGGAGGGTTCGTTGGAGATATGATGGAGTTCAACACACTTGTTGGATGGAAACACTATGTTGCAGAGTGTGAGAGTGGGAGGCCCAGCCTGCCTGCAGCTACTTGGTAGGTCTAACGGGAACTGAGGAGGATCCCAGGCGTAAGGGGCTGACAACAGCATCACGTGACGTCACACAAACTAGTCACTGGGCCTAGCAAGGGGTCGTGTATGTAAAACATATGGATGACACTATGATACTCAGATAACATATGCAACACATGTAGGGGATCAGCAACTATGCTGACAGGTGTACAATACCGAGAAGATGAAAATTAGACACATGTGCAACATCTCGGTGTCTTTATTGTAGACGTTTCGCCATCCAGTGGTTTTAGCAGTACAAATTCCAGAACTATATACAAAAGATGAGGTAATCAGTCCCTCAACCTTGGTGTGTCTTATTTTTGTATCTAAATTGATGAAGGTCGACCAAAACGTCCTCGATAAATGTGTCCTGAGTGAATGCATTCATGTGCATTTCCCTGAAGATCTTGCACGTTTCTGCACTCTCCTTTGCCATATATTTCAGGTAGACAGTGGCAAAAGTCGACAAGTGGGAATAAAGGCAATGGTAGGAGAGAAGCCTCTTAATACGACGTTTCGCTCAATTTTAGGCCTTATCAAATATTTGGGCGAAACATGATTTTACCACGCACTGTTTTAGTTGAGTCCTCGTAGTGTTTCTCTTTAAAAAGTCATATATTTCAACATTTGGTTGACATTAACTTTGGTTGACATTAACTTTGGCTCTCCAGTGGCACCACCATGGCAACACCGTGGCACCACCATGGCAACACCGTGGCACCAATATGGCAGTGCCAGGCATCACGACAACCTCTCCCCTCAGCACAATAAATTCCATATAGACCCGAGGGCTGTATGAGGGGTGGCAAGAATGATGCTTCCCTGCAGTAACATGGCCCTTCCTGGTGGCCCTCAGTGCTAGTACTGCTACCTCCCTTCCTGGTGGCCCTCAGTGCCAGTACTGCTACCTCCCTTCCTGGTGGCCCTCAGTGCTAGTACTGCTACCTCCCTTCCTGGTGGCCCTCAGTGCCAGTACTGCTACCTCCCTTCCTGGTGGCCCTCAGTGCTAGTACTGCTACCTCCCTTCCTGGTGGCCCTCAGTGCTAGTACTGCTACCTCCCTTCCTGGTGGCCCTCAGTGCTAGTACTGCTACCTCCCTTCCTGGTGGCCCTCAGTGCTAGTACTGCTACCTCCCTTCCTGGTGGCCCTCAGTGCTAGTACTGCTACCTTCCTTCCTGGTGGCCCTCAGTGCTAGTACTGCTACCTCCCTTCCTGGTGGCCCTCAGTGCTAGTACTGCTACCTCCCTTCCTGGTGGCCCTCAGTGCTAGTACTGCTACCTTCCTTCCTGGTGGCCCTCAGTGCTAGTACTGCTACCTCCCTTCCTGGTGGCCCTCAGTGCTAGTACTGCTACCTCCCTTCCTGGTAGCCCTCAGTGCTAGTACTGCTACCTCCCTTCCTGGTGGCCCTCAGTGCTAGTACTGCTACCTCCCTTCCTGGTGGCCCTCAGTGCCAGTACTGCTACCTCCCTTCCTGGTGGCCCTCAGTGCTAGTACTGCTACCTCCCTTCCTGGTGGCCCTCAGTGCTAGTACTGCTACCTCCCTTCCTGGTGGCCCTCAGTGCTAGTACTGCTACCTCCCTTCCTGATGGCCCTCAGTGCCAGTACTGCTACCTCCCTTCCTGATGGCCCTCAATGCTAGTACTTCTACCTCCCTTCCTGATGGCCCTCAGTGCCAGTACTGCTACCTCCCTTCCTGATGGCAATCAGTGCCAGTACTGCTGCCTCCCTTCATGATGGCCCTCAGTGCCAGTACTGCTGCCTCCCTGATGGCCCTCAGTGTCAGTACTGCTGCCTCCCTTCCTGATGGCCCTCAGTGCCAGTACTGCTGCCTCCCTTCCTGATGGTCCTCAGTGCCAGTACTGCTACCTCCCTTCCTGATGGCCCTCAGTGCCAGTGCTGCTACCTCCCTTCCTGATGGCCCTCAGTGCCAGTACTACCACCTCCCTTCCTGATGGCTCTCAGTGCCAGTACTGCTACCTCCCTGATGGTCCTCAGTGCCAGTACTGCCACCTCCCTTCCTGATGGCCCTCAGTGCCAATACTGCTACCCCGCTCCCTGATGGTCCTTAGTGCCAGTACTGCTACCTCCCTTCCTGATGGCCCTCAGTGCCAGTACTGCTGCCTCCCTGATGGCCCTCAGTGCCAGTACTGCTACCTCCCTTCCTGATGGCCCTCAGTGCCAGTACTGCTGCCTCCCTTCCTGATGGCTCTCAGTGCCAGTACTGCTACCTCCCTCCCTGATGGTCCTCAGTGCCAGTACTGCCACCTCCCTCCCTGGTCCTCAGTGCCAGTACTGCCACCTCCCTTCCTGATGGCCCTCAGTGCCAATACTGCTACCTCCCTCCCTTATGGTCCTCAGTGCCAGTACTGCTACCTCCCTTCCTGATGGCCCTCAGTGCCAGTGCTGCTGCCTCCCTTCCCAATGCCCCTTGCTATCTAAAATTAGACTGTGTTAATGTTAGATACTATTACTAGTACTGTTACCATTACTAGTATTGTTAATACTAACAGTACTATTACTACTACTAGCATTGTTACTGCTAATAGTACTGCTCCTGCTACTACCATTGTTACTGCTACTAGTACTGCTCCTGCTACTACCATTGTTACTGCTACTAGAACTGTAACTACTACTAGCATTGTTACTGCTACTAGTACTGCTACTGCTACTAGCATTCTTATTGCTACTAGTGTAACTACTACTAGCGTTATTGCTAATAGTACTGTAACTACTAGCATTGTTACTGCTACTAGTACTGCTACTGTACTAGTACTGTTATTACTACTAGCGTTGTTACTGCTACTGGTACTGTTACTACTAGTACTGTTATTACTACTAGTACTGTTACTACTACTAATACTGTTATTACTACTAGTACTGTTGATGAATTAGACACATGTGCAACTCTTGGGTATCTTTATTGAGGAAACGTTTCGCCACACAGTGGCTTCATCAGTCCATACAAAGGAGAATCTTGAAGAATAGGAGGAGAATGAGGTAATCAGTCCCTCAACCTTGAGTCGATGTGGTCAGTCCATCAATCTTGAATAGAATACGGCATACGTGCGGAGAAGCAGCTTATAAACCGCTGGCAGGAGAGGTGCAGCAGACATAGGTAGTGTCACGTATGGCAGGAGAGGTGCAGCAGTCATAGGTCGTGTAACATTTGTTCAATGTGGAAGTAGGTTGTGCCCAAGAATTAGGCAAGCGAAGAATTCCCAAGTATTAAGATCCCAAGAAGTTGCAGTGTCTGACAGGTTTGTAGATGAATGGTTCAGAGGACCGACATGTTGATGAATTAGACACATGTGCAACTCTTGGGTATCTTTATTGAGGAAACGTTTCGCCACACAGTGGCTTCATCAGTCCATACAAAGGAGAATCTTGAAGAACAGGAGGAGAATGAGGTAATCAGTACTGAGGTAACTAGTACTGTTACTACTACTACTACTGTTACTACTAGTACTGTTATTACTACTAGTACTGTTATTACTACTAGCACTGTTACTATTAGTACTGTTACTATTACTAGTACTGTTATTACTACTAGTACTGCTACTACTACTAGGACTGTTACTACTAATACTGTTATTACTACTAGTACTGTTATTAATACTAGTACTGTTACTACTAGTACTGTTACTACTAGTACCGTTATTACTACTAGTACTGTTACTACTAGTACTGTTATTACTACTAGTACTGTTACTAGTACTAGTACTGTTACTACTACTAGTACTGCTACTACTAATACTGTTACTACTACTAGTAGTTACTACTAGTACTGTTACTACTACTAGTACTCTTATTACTACTAGAAGTTACTACTAGTACTGTTACCACTACTACTGTTATTACTAGTACTGTTACTACTATTAGTACTGTTACTACTAATACTGTTACTACCAGTATTTACTACTACTAGTACTGTTTCTACTAGTAGCACTGCTATTAGCACTAGTACTGTTATCACTACTAGTACTCTTACTACCACTACTACTGTTATTACTACTACTAGTAGTAGTAGTAATAATAATAATAATATACACTATATATGGTAAAGGAGTGGAGGGGAGGGAGGGAGATAGATAACAGCAGGGAGGGAGATAGATAACAACAGGGAGGGAGATAGATAACAGCAGGGAGGGAGACAGATAACAGCAGGGAGGGAGACAGATAACAACAGGGAGGGAGATAGATAACAGCAGGGAGGGAGATAGATAACAACAGGGAGGGAGATAGATAACAGCAGGGAGGGAGATAGATAACAGCAGGGAGGGAGATAGATAACAACAGGGAGGGAGATAGATAACAGCAGGGAGGGAGACAGATAACAGCAGGGAGGGAGACAGATAACAGCAGGGAGGGAGATAGATAACAGCAGGGAGGGAGATAGATAACAGCAGGGAGGGAGATAGATAACAGCAGGGAGGGAGACAGATAACAGCAGGGAGGGAGATAGATAACAGCAGGGAGGGAGATAGATAACAGCAGGGAGGGAGATAGATAACAGCAGGGAGGGAGACAGATAACAGCAGGGAGACAGATAACAGCAGGGAGGGAGATAGATAACAGCAGGGAGGGAGACAGATAACAGCAGGGAGGGAGATAGGTAACAGCAGGGAGACAGATAACAGCATGGAGGGAGACAGATAACAGCAGGGAGGGAAATAGATAACAGCAGGGAAGGAGATAGATAACAGCAGGGAGGGAGACAGATAACAGCAGGGAGGGAGATAGATAACAGCAGGGAGGGAGATAGATAACAGCAGGAAGGGAGATAGATAACAGCAGGGAGGGAGATAGATAACAGCAGGGAGGGAGATAGATAACAGCAGGGAGGGAGACAGATAACAGCAGGGAGGGAGATAGATAACAGCAGGGAGGGAGACAGATAACAGCAGGGAGACAGATAACAGCAGGGAGGGAGATACATAACAGCAGGGAGGGAGATAGATAGCAGGGAGGGAGACAGATAACAGCAGGGAGGGAGACAGATAACAGCAGGGAGGGAGACAGATAACAGCAGGGAGGGAGATAGATAACAGCAGGGAGGGAGACAGATAACAGCAGGGAGGGAGACAGATAACAGCAGGGAGGGAGGCAGATAACAGCAGAGAGGGAGATAGATAACAGCAGGGAGGGAGACAGATAACAGCAGGGAGGGAGACAGATAACAGCAGGGAGGGAGATATATAACAGCAGGGAGGGAGATAGATAACAGCAGGGAGACGGATAACAGCAGGGAGACAGATAACAGCAGGGAGGGAGACAGATAACAGCAGGGAGATAGATAACAGCAGGGAGGGAGACAGATAACAGCAGGGAGGGAGACAGATAACAGCAGGGAGGGAGACAGATAACAGCAGGGAGGGAGACAGATAACAGCAGGGAGGGAGACAGATAACAGCAGGGAGGGAGACAGATAACAGCAGGGAGGGAGATAGATAACAGCAGGGAGGGAGACAGATAACAGCAGGGAGGGAGAAAAGAAAGGAGAGAGGGATGAAGGAAGTAAGAATTGGAAGAAGGGAGAAACGCAGAGGAAGGAAGGAAGAAGAAAAAATAGGAGGGGAAAAGAAGACAGGAAGAGGGTAAAACCCTCCCCTCTCTCCCTCCCAACAACCCTCCCCCCCCCCTCACAACATATATGGCATGGAGTGTGCGTACACAGGAAGGGCTGTGTAGGGGAGACCACTACAACTATCACCACTACTACCACTACGACTACCACCACTATCACTATCACCACTACCACTAACACCACGACCACTACCATCACTACAAATACTATCACTACCAACACCACTACTACCACCTCCACCACTACCACTACCACCACCACCACCACCACTACCACTATCACCACCACCACCACTGGAATACTGAAGGATGTGTGGTACAGTACTGTGGAGGTGGTACAGTACTGTTGAGGTAGTACATTACTGTGGAGGTGGTACAGTACTGTGGAGGTGGTACAGTACTGTTGAGGTAGTACATTACTGTGGAGGTGGTACAGTACTGTGGAGGTGGTACAGTACTGTTGAGGTAGTACATTACTGTGGAGGTGGTACAGTACTGTGGGTGGTCCAGTACTCTGGGAGTGGTCCAGTGCTGTGGGAGTGGTACAGTACTGTGGAGGTGGTACAGTATTGTGATGGTTGTACAGTACTGTGGAGGTGGTACAGTATTATGATGGTTGTACAGTACTGTGGGGGTGGTACAGTATTGTGATGGTTGTACAGTACTGTGGAGGTGGTACAGTATTGTGATGGTTGTACAGTACTGTGGGGGTGGTACAGTACTGTGGAGGTGGTACAGTATTGTGATGGTTGTACAGTACTGTGGAGGTGGTACAGTATTGTGATGGTTGTACAGTACTGTGGAGGTGGTACAGTACTGTGGAGGTGGTACAGTATTGTGATGGTTGTACAGTACTGTGGAGGTGGTACAGTATTGTGATGGTTGTACAGTACTGTGGAGGTGGTACAGTATTGTGATGGTTGTACAGTACTGTGGAGGTGGTACAGTATTGTGATGGTTGTACAGTACTGTGGAGGTGGTACAGTATTGTGATGGTTGTACAGTACTGTGGGGGTGGTACAGTATTGTGATGGTTGTACAGTACTGTGGGGGTGGTACAGTACTGTGGGGGTGGTACAGTACTGTGGAGGTGGTACAGTACTGTGGAGGTGGTACAGTACTGTGATGGTTGTACAGTACTGTGGGGGTGGTACAGTATTGTGATGGTTGTACAGTACTGTGGGGGTGGTACAGTATTGTGATGGTTGTACAGTACTGTGGGGGTGGTACAGTACTGTGGGGGTGGTACAGTACTGTGGAGGTGGTACAGTACTGTGGAGGTGGTACAGTACTGTGATGGTTGTACAGTACTGTGGGGGTGGTACAGTATTGTGATGGTTGTACAGTACTGTGGGGGTGGTACAGTATTGTGATGGTTGTACAGTACTGTGGGGGTGGTACAGTATTGTGATGGTTGTACAGTACTGTGGGGGTGGTACAGTACTGTGGAGGTGGTACAGTACTGTGATGGTTGTACAGTACTGTGGGGGTGGTACAGTACTGTGGAGGTGGTACAGTACTGTGATGGTTGTACAGTACTGTGGGGGTGGTACAGTACTGTGGAGGTGGTACAGTACTGTGATGGTTGTACAGTACTGTGGGGGTGGTACAGTATTGTGATGGTTGTACAGTACTGTGGGGGTGGTACAGTACTGTGGAGGTGGTACAGTATTGTGATGGTTGTACAGTACTGTGGGGGTGGTACAGTATTGTGATGGTTGTACAGTACTGTGGGGGTGGTACAGTATTGTGATGGTTGTACAGTACTGTGGGGGTGGTACAGTACTGTGGAGGTGGTACAGTACTGTGGAGGTGGTACAGTACTGTGGGGGTGGTACAGTACTGTGGGGGTGGTACAGTACTGTGGGGGTGGTACAGTACTGTGGAGGTGGTACAGTACTGTGGAGGTGGTACAGTACTGTGGGGGTGGTACAGTACTGTGGGGGTGGTACAGTATTGTGATGGTTGTACAGTACTGTGGAGGTGGTACAGTATTGTGATGGTTGTACAGTACTGTGGAGGTGGTACAGTATTGTGATGGTTGTACAGTACTGTGGGGGTGGTACAGTACTGTGGGGGTGGTACAGTACTGTGGGGGTGGTACAGTACTGTGGGGGTGGTACAGTACTGTGGAGGTGGTACAGTACTGTGGAGGTGGTACAGTATTGTGATGGTTGTACAGTACTGTGGGGGTGGTACAGTACTGTGGGGGTGGTACAGTACTGTGGGGGTGGTACAGTACTGTGGAGGTGGTACAGTACTGTGGAGGTGGTACAGTACTGTGGGGGTGGTACAGTACTGTGGGGGTGGTACAGTATTGTGATGGTTGTACAGTACTGTGGAGGTGGTACAGTACTGTGGGGGTGGTACAGTACTGTGGAGGTGGTACAGTACTGTGGAGGTGGTACAGTACTGTGGAGGTGGTACAGTACTGTGGGGGTGGTACAGTACTGTGATGGTTGTACAGTACTGTGGAGGTGGTACAGTACTGTGGGGGTGGTACAGTACTGTGGGGGTGGTACAGTATTGTGATGGTTGTACAGTACTGTGGAGGTGGTACAGTACTGTGGGGGTGGTACAGTATTGTGATGGTTGTACAGTACTGTGGAGGTGGTACAGTACTGTGGGGGTGGTACAGTACTGTGGGGGTGGTACAGTACTGTGATGGTTGTACAGTACTGTGGAGGTGGTACAGTACTGTGGGGGTGGTACAGTACTGTGGGGGTGGTACAGTATTGTGATGGTTGTACAGTACTGTGGAGGTGGTACAGTACTGTGGGGGTGGTACAGTATTGTGATGGTTGTACAGTACTGTGGAGGTGGTACAGTACTGTGGGGGTGGTACAGTACTGTGGGGGTGGTACAGTACTGTGATGGTTGTACAGTACTGTGGAGGTGGTACAGTATTGTGATGGTTGTACAGTACTGTGGGGGTGGTACAGTACTGTGGGGGTGGTACAGTACTGTGGGGGTGGTACAGTACTGTGGGGGTGGTACAGTACTGTGGAGGTGGTACAGTACTGTGGAGGTGGTACAGTACTGTGGAGGTGGTACAGTACTGTGGGGGTGGTACAGTATTGTGATGGTTGTACAGTACTGTGGGGGTGGTACAGTACTGTGGGGGTGGTACAGTACTGTGGAGGTGGTACAGTATTGTGATGGTTGTACAGTACTGTGGGGGTGGTACAGTACTGTGGGGGTGGTACAGTACTGTGAGGGTGGTACAGTACTGTGGAGGTGGTACAGTACTGTGGGGGTGGTACAGTACTGTGGAGGTGGTACAGTACTGTGGAGGTGGTACAGTACTGTGGGGGTGGTACAGTACTGTGGGGGTGGTACAGTACTGTGGAGGTGGTACAGTATTGTGATGGTTGTACAGTACTGTGGAGGTGGTACAGTACTGTGGAGGTGGTACAGTACTGTGGAGGTGGTACAGTATTGTGATGGTTGTACAGTACTGTGGAGGTGGTACAGTACTGTGGAGGTGGTACAGTACTGTGGGGGTGGTACAGTACTGTGGAGGTGGTACAGTATTGTGATGGTTGTACAGTACTGTGGGGGTGGTACAGTACTGTGGGGGTGGTACAGTACTGTGGGGGTGGTACAGTATTGTGATGGTTGTACAGTACTGTGGGGGTGGTACAGTACTGTGGGGGTGGTACAGTACTGTGGAGGTGGTACAGTACTGTGGGGGTGGTACAGTACTGTGGAGGTGGTACAGTATTGTGATGGTTGTACAGTACTGTGGGGGTGGTACAGTACTGTGGGGGTGGTACAGTACTGTGGGGGTGGTACAGTACTGTGGAGGTGGTACAGTACTGTGGAGGTGGTACAGTATTGTGATGGTTGTACAGTACTGTGGGGGTGGTACAGTACTGTGGAGGTGGTACAGTACTGTGGGGGTGGTACAGTATTGTGATGGTTGTACAGTACTGTGGAGGTGGTACAGTACTGTGGAGGTGGTACAGTACTGTGGAGGTGGTACAGTACTGTGGAGGTGGTACAGTATTGTGATGGTTGTACAGTACTGTGGGGGTGGTACAGTACTGTGGAGGTGGTACAGTACTGTGGAGGTGGTACAGTATTGTGATGGTTGTACAGTACTGTGGAGGTGGTACAGTACTGTGGAGGTGGTACAGTACTGTGGGGGTGGTACAGTATTGTGATGGTTGTACAGTACTGTGGAGGTGGTACAGTACTGTGGAGGTGGTACAGTACTGTGGAGGTGGTACAGTACTGTGGAGGTGGTACAGTATTGTGATGGTTGTACAGTACTGTGGAGGTGGTACAGTACTGTGGAGGTGGTACAGTACTGTGGAGGTGGTACAGTACTGTGGGGGTGGTACAGTACTGTGGAGGTGGTACAGTACTGTGGGGGTGGTACAGTACTGTGGAGGTGGTACAGTATTGTGATGGTTGTACAGTACTGTGGAGGTGGTACAGTATTGTGATGGTTGTACAGTACTGTGGAGGTGGTACAGTATTGTGATGGTTGTACAGTACTGTGGAGGTGGTACAGTACTGTGGAGGTGGTACAGTACTGTGGAGGTGGTACAGTACTGTGGGGGTGGTACAGTACTGTGGAGGTGGTACAGTACTGTGGAGGTGGTACAGTACTGTGGAGGTGGTACAGTACTGTGGGGGTGGTACAGTATTGTGATGGTTGTACAGTACTGTGGAGGTGGTACAGTACTGTGGAGGTGGTACAGTATTGTGATGGTTGTACAGTACTGTGGAGGTGGTACAGTACTGTGGAGGTGGTACAGTACTGTGGAGGTGGTACAGTACTGTGGAGGTGGTACAGTACTGTGAGGGTGGTACAGTATTGTGATGGTTGTACAGTACTGTGGAGGTGGTACAGTACTGTGGAGGTGGTACAGTACTGTGGAGGTGGTACTGTACTGTGGGGGTGGTACAGTACTGTGGGGGTGGTACAGTATTGTGATGGTTGTACAGTACTGTGGAGGTGGTACAGTACTGTGGAGGTGATACAGTACTGTGGAGGTGGTACAGTACTGTGGGGGTGGTACAGTATTGTGATGGTTGTACAGTACTGTGGAGGTGGTACAGTACTGTGGGGGTGGTACAGTACTGTGGGGGTGGTACAGTATTGTGATGGTTGTACAGTACTGTGGAGGTGGTACAGTACTGTGGAGGTGGTACAGTACTGTGGAGGTGGTACAGTACTGTGGGGGTGGTACAGTACTGTGGGGGTGGTACAGTATTGTGATGGTTGTACAGTACTGTGGAGGTGGTACAGTACTGTGGAGGTGGTACAGTATTGTGATGGTTGTACAGTACTGTGGAGGTGGTACAGTACTGTGGGGGTGGTACAGTATTGTGATGGTTGTACAGTACTGTGGGGGTGGTACAGTACTGTGGGGGTGGTACAGTATTGTGATGGTTGTACAGTACTGTGGGGGTGGTACAGTACTGTGGGGGTGGTACAGTATTGTGATGGTTGTACAGTACTGTGGAGGTGGTACAGTACTGTGGGGGTGGTACAGTACTGTGGGGGTGGTACAGTATTGTGATGGTTGTACAGTACTGTGGAGGTGGTACAGTACTGTGGAGGTGGTACAGTATTGTGGAGGTGGTACAGTATTGTGATGGTTGTACAGTACTGTGGAGGTGGTACAGTACTGTGGAGGTGGTACAGTACTGTGGGGGTGGTACAGTACTGTGGGGGTGGTACAGTACTGTGGGGGTGGTACAGTACTGTGGGGGTGGTACAGTATTGTGATGGTTGTACAGTACTGTGGAGGTGGTACAGTACTGTGGAGGTGGTACAGTACTGTGGGGGTGGTACAGTACTGTGGAGGTGGTACAGTACTGTGGGGGTGGTACAGTATTGTGATGGTTGTACAGTACTGTGGAGGTGGTACAGTACTGTGGAGGTGGTACAGTACTGTGGGGGTGGTACAGTACTGTGGAGGTGGTACAGTACTGTAGGGGTGGTACAGTATTGTGATGGTTGTACAGTACTGTGGAGGTGGTACAGTACTGTGGAGGTGGTACAGTACTGTGGGGGTGGTACAGTACTGTGGGGGTGGTACAGTACTGTGGGGGTGGTACAGTACTGTGGAGGTGGTACAGTACTGTGGAGGTGGTACAGTACTGTGGAGGTGGTACAGTACTGTGGGGGTGGTACAGTACTGTGGGGGTGGTACAGTACTGTGGAGGTGGTACAGTACTGTGGAGGTGGTACAGTATTGTGATGGTTGTACAGTACTGTGGAGGTGGTACAGTACTGTGGGGGTGGTACAGTACTGTGGGGGTGGTACAGTACTGTGGAGGTGGTACAGTACTGTGGGGGTGGTACAGTACTGTGGAGGTGGTACTGTACTGTGGAGGTGGTACAGTACTGTGGGGGTGGTACAGTACTGTGGGGGTGGTACAGTACTGTGGGGGTGGTACAGTACTGTGGGGGTGGTACAGTACTGTGGAGGTGGTACAGTATTGTGATGGTTGTACAGTACTGTGGAGGTGGTACAGTACTGTGGGGGTGGTACAGTATTGTGATGGTTGTACAGTACTGTGGAGGTGGTACAGTACTGTGGGGGTGGTACAGTACTGTGGAGGTGGTACAGTATTGTGATGGTTGTACAGTACTGTGGAGGTGGTACAGTACTGTGGAGGTGGTACAGTACTGTGGGGGTGGTACAGTACTGTGGAGGTGGTACAGTATTGTGATGGTTGTACAGTACTGTGGAGGTTGTACAGTACTGTGGAGGTGGTACAGTACTGTGGAGGTGGTACAGTATTGTGATGGTTGTACAGTACTGTGGAGGTGGTACAGTACTGTGGGGGTGGTACAGTACTGTGGGGGTGGTACAGTATTGTGATGGTTGTACAGTACTGTGGAGGTGGTACAGCATTGTGATGGTTGTACAGTACTGTGGAGGTGGTACAGTACTGTGGAGGTGGTACAGTACTGTGGGGGTGGTACAGTACTGTGGGGGTGGTACAGTACTGTGGGGGTGGTACAGTACTGTGGAGGTGGTACAGTATTGTGATGGTTGTACAGTACTGTGGAGGTGGTACAGTACTGTGGAGGTGGTACAGTACTGTGGGGGTGGTACAGTACTGTGGGGGTGGTACAGTACTGTGGGGGTGGTACAGTACTGTGGGGGTGGTACAGTACTGTGGAGGTGGTACAGTACTGTGGAGGTGGTACAGTACTGTGGGGGTGGTACAGTATTGTGATGGTTGTACAGTACTGTGGGGGTGGTACAGTACTGTGGGGGTGGTACAGTACTGTGGAGGTGGTACAGTACTGTGGGGGTGGTACAGTACTGTGGAGGTGGTACAGTACTGTGGGGGTGGTACAGTACTGTGGGGGTGGTACAGTACTGTGGAGGTGGTACAGTACTGTGGAGGTGGTACAGTACTGTGGAGGTGGTACAGTATTGTGATGGTTGTACAGTACTGTGGGGGTGGTACAGTACTGTGGGGGTGGTACAGTACTGTGGGGGTGGTACAGTACTGTGGAGGTGGTACAGTACTGTGGAGGTGGTACAGTACTGTGGGGGTGGTACAGTACTGTGGGGGTGGTACAGTACTGTGGAGGTGGTACAGTATTGTGATGGTTGTACAGTACTGTGGAGGTGGTACAGTACTGTGGAGGTGGTACAGTACTGTGGGGGTGGTACAGTACTGTGGGGGTGGTACAGTACTGTGGGGGTGGTACAGTACTGTGGAGGTGGTACAGTACTGTGGAGGTGGTACAGTACTGTGGGGGTGGTACAGTACTGTGGAGGTGGTACAGTACTGTGGGGGTGGTACAGTACTGTGGGGGTGGTACAGTACTGTGGAGGTGGTACAGTACTGTGGAGGTGGTACAGTACTGTGGAGGTGGTACAGTACTGTGGGGGTGGTACAGTACTGTGGAGGTGGTACAGTATTGTGATGGTTGTACAGTACTGTGGGGGTGGTACAGTACTGTGGGGGTGGTACAGTACTGTGGGGGTGGTACAGTACTGTGGAGGTGGTACAGTACTGTGGAGGTGGTACAGTATTGTGATGGTTGTACAGTACTGTGGAGGTGGTACAGTACTGTGGGGGTGGTACAGTACTGTGGGGGTGGTACAGTACTGTGGAGGTGGTACAGTACTGTGGGGGTGGTACAGTACTGTGGAGGTGGTACAGTATTGTGATGGTTGTACAGTACTGTGGAGGTGGTACAGTACTGTGGGGGTGGTACAGTACTGTGGAGGTGGTACAGTACTGTGGGGGTGGTACAGTACTGTGGGGGTGGTACAGTACTGTGGAGGTGGTACAGTATTGTGATGGTTGTACAGTACTGTGGAGGTGGTACAGTACTGTGGGGGTGGTACAGTACTGTGGGGGTGGTACAGTACTGTGGGGGTGGTACAGTACTGTGGAGGTGGTACAGTATTGTGATGGTTGTACAGTACTGAGGAGGTGGTACAGTACTTTGGGAGTGGTACAGTACTGTGGGGGTAGTACAGTACTTTGGGGGATGATACTGTATTGTAGGGATAGTACAGAACTATTGAGAGGTACAGTACTGTGGGAGTGGCACTGTACTGTAGGGGAAGTACAGTACTGTGGGGATGATACAGTACTGTGGGGTGTATTAGAGTACTGTGGGACATGATACTGTACTGTGGGGGCGATACAATACTATGGGGGATGATTCAGTACTGTGGGGGATGATACAGTACTGTGGGGGTGATACAGTATTGGAGGTGATACAGTACTGTGGGGGATGATACAGTACTGTGGGGGTGATACAGTACTGTGGGGGATGATACAGTACTGTGGGGTGATACAGTACTGTGGGGGATGATACAGTACTGTGGGGGTGATACAGTACTGTGGGGGTGATGCAGTACTGTGGGGGTGATACAGTACTGTGAGGGATGATACAGTACTGTGAGGGTGATGCAGTACTGTGGGGGATGATACAGTATTGTGGGGGTGATACAGTACTGTGTGGGTGATACAGTACTGTGGGGGATACAGTACTGTGGGTGCTACAGTACTGTGGGGGATGATACAGTACTGTGAGTGCTACAGTACTGTGGGTGATGCAGTACTGTGGGGGTGATACAGTACTGTGGGGGATGATACAGTATTGTGGGGGTGATACAGTACTGTGGGGGTGATACAGTACTGTGGGGGATACAGTACTGTGGGGTGATACAGTACTGTGGGGGATGATACAGTACTGTGGGGGTGATACAGTACTGTGGGGGTGATGCAGTACTGTGGGGGTGATACAGTACTGTGGGGGTGATGCAGTACTGTGGGGGTGATACAGTACTGTGGGGGATGATACAGTACTGTGGGGGATGATACAGTACTGTGGGGGTGATACAGTACTGTGGGGGTGATACAGTACTGTGGGGGTGATACAGTACTGTGGGGGTGATATAGTACTGTGGGGGTAATACAGTACTGTGGGGGTGATACAGTACTGTGGGGGGATGCAACTAAAATAACATGAGAGGGCTTAAAGGTGATGGTACCATGTGAGCTGCGACCCACCACACTTCTACTGTGTGTGTGTGTGTGTGTGTGTGTGTGTGTGTGTGTGTGTGTGTGTGTGTGTGTGTGTGTGTGTACTCACCTAGTTGAGGTTGCAGGGGTCGAGTCCAAGCTCCTGGCCCCCGCCTCTTCACTGGTCGCTACTAGGTCACTCTCCCTGAACCGTGAGCTTTATCATACCTCTGCTTAAAGCTATGTATGGATCCTGCCTCCACTACATCGCTGTGTGTGTGTGTGTGTGTGTGTGTGTGTGTGTGTGTGTGTGTGTGTGTGTGTGTGTGTGTGTGGTTGTTACCTAACGTGTATTCTGTGGGTCAACACCCCTGTAGGGCGGTCCTAGACCAAGCTTCCCAGAGGATGGCCTGATCAACTATGTTGTTGGTGGCAACCGCAAGCAGCTCAATGTATGCACTACTTTAGGAACTCATCAAGTTCCCCCTTAAAGACATCAATGGGTCTTTTGGCAATAACATTAACGTATGAAGGGATGGTGTTGAAAAGTCTTGGTCTCTTTACACTTATTAGTTGCGTCTTTGTGTACTCATTGCAACCCGGCTTTTCCCTAAGCATATTTTGCACCATCTGTCAGGTATCTCAGTTTCAGAGAAAAAGATTTGTATGTGAAGATTTGGGATCAATCGCTCTAGCAGTTGTCAGGCGTAAATTATAAAGTCTTCCTCACTTAGGTTCCTAGGTGTACAGTTCAAGGGACTTGATGCGCTCCTGGTGTTTCAAATGCTTCACTGAATTGATGTGAGCAATGAAGTTTCTCTGTGCAATCTCCAGATGTGATTTTGTTTGCTTTAAAAGAGGATGTTAGTGTGCAGCAATATTCCAGTTTAAAGCAACAAGGAACGTGAAGATCCAGTTGATCATGTTTCTTGTGTTTGTCATAACAGCGTTCTTGTGATCCTTCACACATTATCACTCCTAAGTCCCTCACGTTAGTTTCTCGTTCTACTGAATGATGTGAGTTGGTTTTATACTACATTCCTGTCTGCATTTCATCATTTTATCCGTAATGGTGTAACTGAAATTTGTCCTCATTGAACATTATATTGTTGCTATTGGCTCACCAGAAGACTTGGTTCATATCAGCTTGGAGGCTCGCTGTGTTTTGAGTGGATGCCGCTCTCATCTTATACTGATTCTAGCATCATACATCGGACATGAGAATCAGACTCTGGACAAGTACCAAGCCTTGGGGAACAGAATTTTTTACTGTGACAGCCTCTGATTTCCCTCTGTTCACTATTTATTCTTTGAATTTTATTTGTGAAAAAGCTAAATATCCATCTGCCCACTTTTCCAGTTATTCGTTTTGCACGCATTTTGTGCACTGTTATACCATGGTTGCATTTGTGAACAACTTTACCAAAGTCTGTGTGCACTACATATGCATTCTGCTTGTCTTCAAGTGCATCCAATACCATGCCATAATGGACAAGCAATTGTGGGAGGCAGGAGCGACCAGTTCTGAACTCGTGTTGACTTGGGATGTAAAAGTGTTGAGATGCCATACGATTAGTAATCTTGTTTCTTAAGACTCTCTCACAGTTTAATAATAAAGAACGTCAGTGCTGACAGTCTGTAGTTCTTTTACGACTGCATTACTGCCACCTTGTGGAGTGGGGCTATGTCAGTGGTTTTAATGACTGTGGAAGGATTCCTGCGTCAGGCTCTTTTTGCGTAGAATATAGAAAGCGTGAGATCTTTATAGCTGTAATTCCTCATGTATATAGAATTCCACGAGTCTAGGTCTAGGACAGACGGCATGGACATGCTCTCAGTAGCTTTTATCAAAGATGAGTAGGATTAATGCAGAAATTATGGAGACGTCTTCAAAATTTTGAGTCTCGTTCATGAAGAATTCAAGTGGAATGGTAACCTTTAGTCTGACTTAGTCTGGTTAACGTCTCACAGAGCCCGACCTACGGCCGGGCTCTCAGGGGTAGAAAAACCCTCGAAAGGTATATCAAAGGAGATAATAAACAGTCTTCGAGCAACTCTGAATAAAACGAGACCCAAATGTAAACAGCGAGGCAATTATAGACATTATAAACAAGGCGTCCCTAGTAGAGAATATCACTGAGACAAAGGTCTTGATTTGAGAGAGAGAGAGAGAGAGAGAGAGAGAGAGAGAGAGAGAGAGAGAGAGAGAGAGAGAGAGAGAGAGAGAGAGGTAGGTTCGTCTGTCAGTGCGAGGAAGCAGCGATGTTCTTAAGAAGAAAGTACTGGCAAATTGTAATTAAATAAAAGCCATGTGAAGGAGAGCCACACGAGGAAGAAGATGACAGTGTCTGGAAATCAGTAGTGTGAAGGCAGTAAGGGGCGACAACTTAGACGGCTTAATACATTCACTTAGAATATCTTAACTGAAATGAGTTAAGGTCCGTAGGTTAATGACACTGGTTGATGACACTTATGACACTGGTTAATGACACTTATGACACTGCTGGATGACACTTATGACACTGGTTGATGACACTGGTTGATGGCACTGGTTGATGGCACTAGTTGATGGCACTGGTTGATGACACTGGTTGATAACACTGGTTGATGACACTGGTTGATGACACTGGTTGATGACACTGGTTGATGACACTGATTGATGGCACTGGTTGATGACATTGGTTGATAACACTGGTTGATGACACTGGTTGATGGCACTGGTTGATGGCACTAGTTGATGGCACTGGTTGATGACACTGGTTGATGACACTGGTTGATGACACTGGTTGATGGCACTGGTTGATGACACTGGTTGATGGCACTAGTTGATGGCACTGGTTGATGACACTGGTTGATGACACTGGTTGATGGCACTGGTTGATGACACTGGTTGATGGCACTGGTTGATGACACTGGTTGATGGCACTGGTTGATGGCACTAGTTGATGGCACTGGTTGATGGCACTGGTTGATGGCACTAGTTGATGGCACTGGTTGATGGCACTAGTTGATGGCACTGGTTGATGGCACTGGTTGATGGCACTGGTTGATGACACTGGTTGATGACACTGATGACACTGGTTAATGACACTGATGACACTAGTTGATGACAGTAATTGATAACACTGGTTGATGGCACTGGTTGATGACACTGATGACACTGACTGATGAAACTGGTTGATGACACTCCGAGAGAGTGTAAGAATATATGAGGCCGGCTAGCAGGTCTACTGCACTTCTCCTCAGTACAAACTTAAGTTCTAGTAATAATATGTTTTCCCGTCTGTTGCCTGTGTGCCGTACCACCATCACGTAATGATCTGTCCGAGTTGATGGAGCCTGCTACGCCGACGGTAAGTGGGCTTAAATAAGGTGTCCAAATGATTATTGTGGGTTTCTGTCAAGTGCAGCAGAGATGCTGCTGCTGACAACGCCACACAGCAGGGAAAGTTAGTGCTGCAGCACCCCACAGCTGCTGCTGCTGCTGCTGTTGTTGCTGCAGCAGCAGCTGTGTGTATGCAGCACCCCACAGCTGCCGGAAGATGTCGGGAAATATTAGCGCCACAATTAAACATTATGAGTGGAGCTCAGTAACGACACACGCCATGGTCGTAGGAACGTGAAGGATGAACCTGGTGCCACCCCTGCGACGTTCACTACCTGTGACCTGTGGCATACCCGTGACATACGTGTGACTTGTGATAACTTGTTATCTGTGATATACCTGTGACCTATGATATACGTGTAATGTACCTGTGACCTATGATATACGTGTAATGTACCTGTGACTTGTGATATACCCGTGACCTATGATAGTGTAACATACCTGTGACCTGTGATATACGTGTAATGTACCTGTGACTTCTGATATACCCGTGACCTATGATAGTGTAACATACCTGTGACCTGTGATATATGTGTAACATACCTGGCGACCTGTGATATACTTGTGACCTGTCGTACAGTACTCTGCAACAACCTGTGATATACATGTTACCTGTGATATACCTGTGACAGGTTTCGAAGGTTCTTCTACCCTTGTACCCCGACCTTTCACCATACTTCCTCGTTGAAGAGCATGGTCAACCAGGCTCTTCCTGCCCTCGGCACACAAGCCTACTTTACCCACTCACGACATGGCTGGTCTGGCACATGTGTGACCCAGGGTGTGGGTACCACGGTGTGGGTACCACGGTGTGGGCACCAGGGTGTGGGCAGCAGCCAATGTGGGTACGTTAAGGCGGCAGATGGTTGACTACTGGGTAGGTAAGAGGCAGGTGGGTATGGTCCGCTCTTAGCATGCCCTGCCAATTTTTACTTCTTATACCCTCCCTTC
>NC_091340.1:10778334-10810834 GCF_038502225.1 Cherax quadricarinatus
CATATTCAATTATAGCCCTAAATTGACTAGCAGACAGGAGACCTTTTGCTGGTTTAGGCAATGAATTCCAGATTGTGGGGGTCTTTATATGTACTGCATTTTTGCACAGTGTGAGACGGACACGAGGGATGTCGAAGAGAGTTCTGTGTCCTGTGTTGTGCCTGTGTGTTCTCCTGCAGCTATCTAGGAGAAGTTTGAGAAGTTCTATATATATACTAGGAACAATAATATGAGTGCATATTTTGTATATTAAGTTCAAACTCTTGAAGAGTGGTACAGGAGTTGTTAATTATCCACACAGCAGCTTTTTGTTGGATTATTAAGGGTTTAAGGTGACTGGGTGTGGTAGATTCCCAAAGGCAAATACCATAGGTAAGGGTAGATTAGAGAAAGGTATAGTGTAAGTAGTGTCGTCTGGGGTACATAGTACTGTGTCTTGGAAAGGATACCTACTGTTTCAGATACTCTCTTGGATATATGTTGGATGTTGGTTTGAAATTTAAGGTTGCAGTCAAGGTGAAGACCTAAAAATTTGCCCTCGGTGTGTCTTTGTGATGGGGGAACCATTAATCAATATGTTAAGTTGGATATTTAAAGCTCTGTTTCCAAATATCATGAAGCAGGTTTTGTCTATATTGTAACTGAGTTTGTAGGTCGTCATCCACGCAGATATTTTTAGTAGCTTGTCGTTAACAGTGTCTCTAAGCATATTCAGGTTTGAGTGAAAGGAGATATAAGTAGTGCCATCAGCGAATAGAACTAGTTTAAGTAGGCGAGATGCATTGGGGAGGTCATTGATGTTAATGAGAAAAAGTAGTGGGCCAAGGACACTACCCTGTGGCACTCCATTAACTACAGGCTGAGTAGCTGAGGTAACGCCATTTATGTAGACATACTGGTGTCTATTGCTAAGATAAGATTTTAGATATTCAAAGGAATGTCCTTTAACCCCGTAATTTTCTAGTTTAAGGTGCAAGAGATCATGGTCGAATCATTGAAAGACCTTTCAGTTCCTGTGCTTGTCCAGGGTCAGTTATTATTATTTATTATACTTATCTTGATAAGCATCTATATTTTCCATTACATCTATCATACAGGAAATACACAGGCGGGATCTACACCTGTTCCTTCAAACTAGACAACAAACTGACAGCTGGAAAAATATGAATTTGTTTCCAACACACATGTAAGGTGCTGGTGTACACACCAGACTGTTACCTACATACAACCCCAGCTTGGCTACTTTCTAAATTATTTTTATTGTTATTAGTCGTAGTAGTAGTGATAATACTGGTATTATCATTTTGTAATAAAAATAATAATAATAATAATAATTATAATTAAAATATTATTGCTAGTGTTATGAGTATTATTATTATTATTATTATTATACTGAAAGGCTACTTGAAGAATGTCACACTGACCCTGGTGCCACAAGAGTGCCACACTAACCTAGGTGCCACAAGAGTGCCATACTAACCCTGGTGCCACAAGAGTGCCACACTAACCCTGGTGCCACAAGAGTGCCACACTAACCCTGGTGCTACAAGAGTGCCACACTAACTCTGGTGCCATAAGAGTGCCACGCTGATTCTGGTGCCACAAGAGCGCCACACTAATCCCTGGTGCCACAGGAGTGCCACACTGACCTTGGTGCCAAAATAGTGCCACATTAATCTCTGTTGCCACAAGAGTGCCACACTAACCTTGGTGCCACAAAAGTGTCACACTGACCCTGGTGCCACAAGAGTGCCACACTGACCCTGGTGCCACAATGACCCAGGTTCCACAAGTGTGTCACACTGACCTAGGTGGCAGAAGAGTGCGACACTGACCCTGATGCCACAAGAGTGCCACACTAACCCTGGTGCCACAAAAGTGCTACACTGACCCTCGTGCCACAAGTGTTACACTGACCCTTGTGCCACAAGAGTGCGACACTGACTCTGGTGCCACAAGAGTGCCACACTGACCCAAGTGCCCAGAGGAGATAACTTAGCATCAATTAACATTATGATCCATTATCTACTCTGGAGGACCAGACGCTGAGAGGTAACAGATAAGTCAGACATCTTCTGGCCTTATCAACCTTAGTGCTCTCTAGATACTCTCTCTTTTAAGGTTTTAGAACTGCGTTCCGTGGAACCCCGGGGTTCTAAGTGAACTTAATGGGGGGGGGGTTTCCATAGGGAATATCATGAGCTAATGTAAAAGAGAAACAGAGAGATAGAGATAGATAGAGAGAAAGAGAGAGAAAGAGACAGGCAGAAAGAGAAGTATGATAAAACACTATCATCCGGCTACTAGCAGCTCTAGAAAAACACGGTGCAAGACGTAATAACAAAGAACATTGATTGATTGATTGATCTGGTGTGTTTTTATGTTTTTATGTTTTTATGTTTTGCAATATATTTTATTTATGCTTACGGTGTTTTGTTGCCTTGCTCTCTGAGGGTGAAATTATCATTATTATTATTATTATTATTATTATTATTATTATGCTCATTTGCATGCCTCTTCCTACCAAAGATGTAATATCGAGTTTGATCAACACATTTACTAAGTAATATTAAATATGGCGACATTTATGTTCTACTGTGTACACTGATGGAGGTGTAGATACGACACGAGAAATGCCAAGTGTTGTGGCATGCATGAAGAAACATACCTCAGCATTCTTAGCATGATTACTGTTGATCAAGATAATGCAACTGGAAACAAGCCATCCAAGACGAGGACTGAACACTTCTGACTCTCCACTTCTTCAGATGCTGTTTTCCGGGCTGAGGGACTGACCACCTCGAGATGTAACACTTCAGTACTCTCCAGCATATAAGTCACATCTGTATTCGACTGAAGAAGCCTGCTGCGCAGGCGAATGATCTCCACAAGTGTCTTATTGATAACCGTTGCAGTGTCAACGAGTGCAATTGAATACATGCAACAAAGGCTAACAGAAGTCCTCAGTGATGCCGTCAGAACTGTCCATTTTTATCAAAGCAAGACTGCGTAATAATAATTAATAATAATAATAATAATAATAATAATAATAATAATAATAATAATAATAATCTTCATTTCTACAAGTACATGATACAACTTATAAATACCTTAGCTGACATCAATGACATACTACACAGAAAGCCCTTAGTTATGCAGAGCATTTCGGGTAACTTTATTTTGTTCCCAGGATGCGACCCACACCAGTCGACTAACACCCAGGTACCTATTTTGCTGCTAGGTGAACAGTGGCAGCAGGTGTAAGGTAACTAACACCCAGACACCTACTTACTGCTAGGTAAACAGAGACAGCAGGTATATTAAGGATACACAAATAACCGGCACATAGAAGAAAGGAACTAACGACGACCTTTCGGTCCGCCTTGGACCATTTACAAAGTCACACTAACGAAAAGGAGAGAAGGAGGGGTATATATAGGCAGGAGGTGGTATTAGTAGTAGTAGTGGATGTAGAAGGTAGTAGTAGTAGTAGTGGATGTAGAAGGTAGTAGTAGTAGTAGTGGATGTAGAAGGTAGTAGTAGTAGTGGAGGTAGAAGGTAGTAGTAGTAGTGGAGGTAGAAGGTAGTAGTAGTAGTGGAGGTAGAAGGTAGTAGTAGTAGTGGAGGTAGAAGGTAGTAGTAGTAGTGGAGGTAGAAGGTAGTAGTAGTAGTAGTGGGGGAGGTAGTAATTACTAAGAGGAAACACGCCCAATATTTCCACCCGCAATAGCTAACTAGGCAATAGCAGACATTTTAGTACACAGTGGAAAAAGTCGGGAAATTTGCACAAAACATTCATACTTCAAGTCGAATCTGATATTTATCTCGAGGTGAAACTCTCGTCTCCCTTTTCACGAGCTGAGAGAAAAGATGAGTGAAATGAGATGTGCCAGTGAGGAAAAACCCGTACAAGTTACAGAACAAATTTTGCCTAGGACAAAATTTCGCTCTGTGTAGAGCCGAAACGTCGTCGTCAGGGTCCTCTTAAGTGAGGATTATGTGCGAAGTGTTCCAGCCACGGTATTATGACTCTTGAAGCTTCTATAAAACATGTCTGAGAGGCAGGAACTGTCAAGATATGTGGTTGAGAGTCACTATACAGAGTAAGCATACATTTATAAACAAAGTTTTTGCCCTAAAATAAACTATATCAGAGCTCAATCATAGTTTTTTAGAGTCTGTACATAAAAATTCTCTGCGTGAACAATAACCACTGTGAAAAAAAATATTGAACTTCCAAGCGGTTTCGTGATTTCTCACATTGTCATGTGATAAATCACGAAACTGTTTGGAAATTCACTATTTTCTCCACAGTGGTTGTGATGTCACCTGTTTACTGCGATTTTATTGTATAAAGATTCGCTCTACACGTGACGCATGATCTATGGGAGCACACAGGAAAGAGAGACAGTAGAGAACTTGGTAATCCATATCTAGGTTACATACCCAGGTTATATACCCAGGTTATATACCGAGAAGAATGATTAACTTCTCTCTGAATTAAGAACTAGTGTATATTATGTAGGTGTGTGAGTCAAGGATAGACAAGAGGGAAGTTCTCTGTCTACTTACCGAGCTATAGATCATGAGAGTTTCCGAAGAGAGTCTTCAGTCGCAATCTGCAACGGGAGTTGTTCCTGAAGCCACATATTACTAAAGGCTGTTGACTTCCCACGTGTCATTTTTGGCTAATGTTTAGCATACGGTCGTAGGTGTATTAGTTCAGCCAGCCAGGCCACACACACGCGCGCGCGCGCGATAATACTGCTCTACTGGAGGCTGAAACTACACAAATCACTGCAGGGCGCTCACACTGCACACATCGCTGTTTCTTACAGCAGCGAGTGGCACTTCAGTAGAATATTGCGGCAGATGCAACAAGTGGAATCATTATCACACTTGGAGGTGGGTAAAGGAGACATCAGTATTACACAGAGGGATGTCACATCTCTGGATATATACAAATTGATAATATCAGACACGTGGGAATGCCAATCACTCTAACAGATGAGGTCAGCTAAGAAATTTCATCTGTCCTTCCAACACGCTGCCTCTGTAGCTACAAATTGGTAATCAGGCACATGGGAATGCCTCTCTTATTGGCAGATGTGGGCAGCTAGAGATACCTCCTGTACCCTTCTAACACTATGGGGGTATCACATGCATATGTCTCCCACCCTCACCACAGTACCCAACTGCCTAGCCTCACTGTGCTCTCCCCTACCCACCATACTCACCCTACATAACAATGCAACATGCAACCACCAGACACAATGGCCCCCAGAAGCAGGCCCCAGACCCACGGATCCTACATCTGCCAAGGACAACTCCAATTTGGAAAGTTCCCTCGTTAGGACCTCTCGCTTTCCACCGGTTCTTCCCCCTTCCCCACAAGTCCGCCTTCCCAAGACCAGTTCATTCCCCCCACCCTACCCCCCTTCCCCTACTATACCCCAACAGCATGGCTAGTTTCTTGTGCGTTGCTTAACGAGGTTGCTCTTAAATTATGCGCTCAGACTAACGAAGTCTGGCTTTCACACTAGCAAAGTCTCTCACCATCCTTGGTTCAGAGTAGCAAAGTCTCTCACCATCCTTGGGTCAGAGTAGCAAAGTCTCTCACTATCAAGTGTTCTCAGTAACAAAGTGTTACTTCCAGAAGCCTTCTGGCTACTTGATCTTAAAGAAACCATTAATAACCATGTCAACAGTGGTTACAAATACCACACATGCGTCCTCCCTACCATCATGTCACTCCTTGTACCATTACCATGGTGCCTCTGCCTCGTAAGATTACCATCGTTTCTCTGCAGAATACCACACAACTACCTAACCCTCCTTGTTCTTCACGGCGCTTTCAAATCATCAGTACTCATCTTCCAAATCGTCACAAAACGATGAGTCTTTTTCCGGTTTGATCCCCTGTCTTGTCAACCCTTGTTGCGCAGGATCTATACACCGTGTATGTCTCTCTGTGTGTATACACTGAGAGTTTACTCTGATCCCTTATTTTGGGAATTCAAGTAGCCGTGTCTGGTGGTGAGCAGGGAACCCGCAGCCTCACTAATCCTCGTATAGTAGATAGGCTTTAAAATACATTTACTATGAGCCCTGCTGCTAGCAAGGTTTCTCTTGTATAAGGACAGGTATAAACCCGCAGCTACAGAGCAAGCAACGTTTCTTTGTGTTAAACTTTTACAGTCTTGATGTATCTATACACAGAGTGTTACATGACGAAGCTCTACACGGAACGAAGTGCAAGTTGATAAAGCTCCATACAGAGCAAAAGAGAACGTGATAGAGCGAAACGTGACTCGATAAAGCATTACTCAGAGAGAAACGTTGCCTTAAAGCCTTTTTCTGCACTAATAATTCCGCATTACACATACTGATGGAAACCCTGCCTTTCAGAGAGCTATGACAGACATTACTCCCACATATGACTGACCGGCAGTGTTTCTGTAACTGCTGAGCGGTCACTGCGCCTACCAGAGCTGAGCGGTCACTGCGCCTACCAGAGCTGAGCGGACACTGCGCCTACCAGAGCTGAGCGGTCACTGCGCCTACCAGAGCTGAGCGGTCACTGCGCCTACCAGAGCTGAGCGGTCACTGCGCCTACCAGAGCTGAGCGGTCACTGCGCCTACCAGAGCTGAGCGGTCACTGTGCCAATCAGAGCTATACCTCGTTCACAATATGCTGATTGTTGTTACAGCTCTGATCGGCAATTAATTCTAACACATGTTAGTAATTCAGGTGATTATTAGGTCTAATGACCCTGGAAGCTGAAGCAGGTTAAGCACAATGATGATGATGATGATGATGATGATGATGATGATGATGATGATGATGATGATGATGATGATGATGATGATGATGATGATGATGATGATGATGATGATGATGATGATGAACAAGAAGAAGGAGGAGGAAGAGGACAGCAAACTTGTTTGTATCAGCCAAATGTGAAGTTTGGAAATGGTGGTAGTGATGGTGGTGCTAGTAGTGGTGGTGGTAGTGATGGTGGTGGTAGTAGTGGTGGTGGTAGTGATGGTGGTGCTAGTAGTGGTGGTGGTAGTGATGGTGCTAGTAGTGGTGGTGGTAGTGATGGTGGTGGTAGCAGTGGTGGTGGTAGTGATGGTGGTGCTAGTAGTGGTGGTGGTAGTGATGGTGGTGCTAGTAGTGGTGGTGGTAGTGATGGTGGTGGTACTAGTGGTGGTGGTGAGATGGTGGTGGTAGTGGTGGTGGTAGTGATGGTGGTGCTAGTAGTGGTGGTGGTAGTGATGGTGCTAGTAGTGGTGGTGGTAGTGATGGTGGTGGTAGTAGTGGTGGTGGTAGTGATGGTGGTGCTAGTAGTGGTGGTGGTAGTGATGGTGGTGGTACTAGTGGTGGTGGTGAGATGGTGGTGGTAGTGGTGGTGGTAGTGATGGTGGTGCTAGTAGTGGTGGTGGTAGTGATGGTGGTGGTACTAGTGGTGGTGGTGAGATGGTGGTGGTAGTGGTGGTGGTGCTAGTAGTGGTGGTGGTAGTGATGGTGCTAGTAGTGGTGGTGATAGTGATGGTGGTGGTAGTAGTGGTGGTGGTAGTGATGGTGGTGCTAGTAGTGGTGGTGGTAGTGATGGTGGTACTAGTAGTGGTGGTGGTAGTGATGGTGGTGGTAGTAGTGGTGGTGGTAGTGATGGTGGTGCTAGTAGTGGTGGTGATAGTGATGGTGGTGCTAGTAGTGGTGGTGGTGAGATGGTGGTGGTAGTAGTGGTGGTGGTAGTGATGGTGGTTATAGTGATGTTGGTGGCAGTGATGGTGGTGGTAGCGATGGTAGTTTCAGTGGTGGTGGTGGTAGTGATTGTGGTGGTAGTGATAGTGGTGGTGGTGGCAGTGATGGTGGTGGTAGTGATGATGGTGGTAGTGATGGTGGTGGTGCTGGTGGTGGTAGTGATGGTGGTGGTGATAGTAGTAGTGTTGGTGGTGGCGGTGGTGGTAGTGATGGTGGTGGTAGTGATGGTGGTGGCGGTAGTGATGGTGGTGGTAGTGATGGTGGTGGTGGTAGTGATGGTGGTAGTAATGGTGGTGGTGGTGGTGGTGGTGGTGGTGGTGGTGGTGGTGGTGGTGGTGGTGGTGGTGGTGGTGGTGGTGGTAGTGATGGTGGTGGTAGTGATGGTGGTGGTGGTGGTAGTGATGGTGGTGGTGGTGGTGGTAGTGATGGTGGTGGTAGTGATGGTGGTGGTGGTAGTGATGGTGGTGGTGGTAGTGATGGTGGTGGTAGTGATGGTGGTGGTGGTGGTAGTGATGGTGGTGGTGGTGGTGGTAGTGGTAGTGATGGTGGTGGTGGTGGTGGTAGTGATGGTGGTGGTAGTGATGGTGGTGGTGGTAGTGATGGTGGTGGTGGTAGTGATGGTGGTGGTAGTGATGGTGGTGGTGGTGGTAGTGATGGTAGTGGTAGTGATGGTGGTGGTAGTGATGGTGGTGGTGGTGGTGGTAGTGGTAGTGATGGTGGTGGTAGTGATGGTGGTGGTGGTAGTGATGGTGGTGGTGGTAGTGATGATGGTGGTGGTGGTGGTGGTAGTGATGGTGGTGGTAGTGATGGTGGTGGTGGTAGTGATGGTGGTGGTAGTGATGGTGGTGGTAGTGATGGTGGTGGTGGTGGTAGTGATGGTGGTGGTAGTGATGGTGGTGGTGGTAGTGATGGTGGTGGTGGTAGTGATGATGGTGGTGGTGGTGGTGGTGGTGGTAGTGATGGTGGTGGTGGTGGTAGTGATGGTGGTGGTAATGATGGTGGTGGTGGTAGTGATGGTGGTGGTAGTGATGGTGGTGGTGGTAGTGATGGTGGTGGTGGTAGTGATGATGGTGGTGGTGGTGGTGGTAGTGATGGTGGTGGTGGTAGTGATGGTGGTGATAGTAGTGATGGTGGTGGTGGTGGTGATGGTGGTAGTGATGGTGGAAGTGATGGTGGTGATGGTTGTGATGGTTGTGGTGGTGGTGGTGATGGTGGTGGTGGTGGTGGTGGTGGTGGTGGTGGTGGTGGTGGTGGTGGTGGTGGTGGTGGTGGTGGTGGTGGTGGTGGTGGTGGTGGTGGTGATGGTGGTAGTGATGGTGGTAGTGATGGTGGTGGTAGTGGTAGTGATGGTGGTGGTGGTAGTGATGGTGGTGGTGGTAGTGATGGTGGTGGTAGTGATGGTGGTGGTGGTAGTGATGGTGGTGGTGGCAGTGATGGTGGTGGTGGCAGTGATGGTGGTGGTAGTAGTGATGGTGGTGGTGGTAGTGTTGGTGGTGGTAGTGATGGTGGTGGTGGTGGTGGTGGTAGTGATGGTGGTGGTGGTGGTGGTAGTGATGGTGGTGGTGGTGGTGGTAGTGATGGTGGTGGTGGTGGTGGTGGTGGTTGTAGTGATGGTGGTGGTAGTGATGGTGGTGGTAGTGATGGTGGTGGTGGTGATGGTGGTGGTAGTGATGATGGTGCTGGTGGTGGTAGTGATGGTGGTGGTGGTGGTAGTGATGGTGGTGGTGGTAGTGATGGTGGTGGTAGTGATGGTGGTGGTGGTGGTAGTGATGGTCGTGGTAGTGATGGTCGTGGTAGTGATGGTGGTGGTAGTGATGGTGGTGGTGGTGGTAGTGATGGTGGTGGTGGTAGTGATGGTGTTGGTGGTGGTAGTGATGGTGGCGGTGGTGGTAGTGATGGTGGCGGTGGTGGTAGTGATGGTGGTGGTAGTGATGGTGGTGGTGGTAGTGATGGTGGTGGAGAAAGTTTAGGAGGGAAAGGGGCAGCCGCCCCATACTACCTGCCCTCCCCCTCCCCTTATCCTCGCCCCCCCCCACCATCCTCTCCCTCATTACCCATTCTACGGATTCAGTAGAAAAAACTCTACCTTTCTAGAGAGCCAGTGAGCAGCAGATGTGAGCTCCAGTGAGCAGCAGATGTGAGCTCCACTGAGCAGCAGATGTGAGCTCCAGTAAGCAGCAGATGTGAGCTCCAGTGAGCAGCAGATGTGAGCTCCAGTGAGCAGCAGATGTGAGCTCCACTGAGCAGCAGATGTGAGCTCCAGTAAGCAGCAGATGTGAGCTCCAGTGAGCAGCAGATGTGAGCTCCAGTGAGCAGCAGATGTGAGCTCCAGTGAGCAGCAGATGTGAGCTCCAGTGAGCAGCAGATGTGAGCTCCAGTAAGCAGCAGATGTGAGCAGCAGATGTGAGCTCCAGTGAGCAGCAGATGTGAGCTCCAGTGAGCAGCAGATGTGAGCTCCACTGAGCAGCAGATGTGAGCTCCAGTGAGCAGCAGATGTGAACTCCAGTGAGCAGCAGATGTGAGCAGCAGATGTGAGCTCCAGTAAGCAGCAGATGTGAGCAGCAGATGTGAGCTCCACTGAGCAGCAGATGTGAGCTCCAGTGAGCAGCAGATGTGAGCTCCAGTGAGCAGCATATGTGAGCTCCAGTGAGCAGCAGATGTGAGCTCCAGTGAGCAGCAGATGTGAGCTCCAGTGAGCAGCATATGTGAGCTCCACTGCGCTTCAAGACTTAACCATGCATGTACCTTCCTGAGCTCTGCTGACACTGCTGAGGTTGACACTGTTAAGGCTGACACAGCTGAGGCTGACACTGCTGAGGCTGACACAGCCGAGGCTGACACAGCCGAGGCTGACACAGCCGAGGCTGACACTGCTGAGGCTGACACTGATGAGGATGACACTGCTGAGGCTGACACTACTGAGGTGACACTGCTGAGGCTGACACTGCTGAGGCTGACACAGCTGAGGCTGACACTGCTGAGGCTGACACAGCTGAGGCTGACACTGCTGAGGCTGACACTGGAGATATATATCTCCCTGTATGTCCCTGTCCCTCTCTATATCTGTCTCTTTCTCACTTTCCCTGTCTTTCTGTTCCTTTATGCGTCTCTCAGTTAACATCCTCAGCAGTGTCAGCCTCAGCAGTGTCAGCCTCAGCAGTGTCAGCCTCAGCAGTGTCAGACTCAGCAGTGTCAGCATCAGCAGTGTCAGCTTCAGCAGTGTCAGCATCAACAGTGTCAGCCTCAGAAGTATCAGCCTCAGTAGTGTCAGCCTCAACAGTGTCATCCTCAGCAGTGTCAGCCTCAGCAGTGTCATCCTCAGCAGTGTCATCCTCAGCAGTGTCAGTCTCAGCAGTGTCATCCTCAACAGTGTCATCCTTAACTGTCATCCTCAGCAGTGCCATCCTCAGCAGTGTCAGCCTCAGCAGTGTCAGACTCAGCAGTGTCAGTATCAGCAGTGTCAGCTTCAGCAGTGTCAGCATCAGCAGTGTCAGCCTCAGTAGTGTCATCCTCAGTAGTGTCAGCCTCAACAGTGTCATCCTCAACAGTGTCATCCTCAGCAGCGTCATCCTCAACTTCAGCCTCAGCAGTGTCCTCATCAGTGTCAGCCTCATCAGTGTCAGCCTCAGCAGTGTCAGCCTCAGCAGTGTCAGCCTCAGCAGTGTCAGCCTCAGCAGTGTCAGCCTCAGTGTCAGCATCAGCAGGGTCAGCCTCATCAGTGTCATCCTCAGCAGTGTTATCCTCAGCAGTGTTATCCTCAATAATATCAACCTCAGCAGTGTCAGCCTCAGTGTCAGCATCAGCAGGGTCAGCCTCATCAGTGTCATCCTCAGCAGTGTTATCCTCAGCAGTGTTATCCTCAATAATATCAACCTCAGCAGTGTCAGCCTCAGCAGTGTCAGCCTCATCAGTGTCATCCTCAGCAGTGTTATCCTCAGCAGTGTCAGCCTCATCAGTGTCATCCTCAGCAGTGTCAGCATCAGCAGGGTCAGCCTCAGCAGTGTCATCCTCAGCAGTGTCATCAGCAGTGTCATCCTCAGTAGTGTCAGCCTCAGCAGTGTCAGCCTCAGCAGTGTCATCCTCAGCAGTGTCAGCCTCAGCAGTGTCAGCCTCAGCAGTGCCATCCTCAGCAGTGTCATCCTCAGTAGTGTCAGCCTCAGCAGTGTCAGCCTCAGCAGTGTCATCCTCAGCAGTGTCAGCCTCAGCAGTGTCAGCCTCAGCAGTGTCATCCTCAGCAGTGTCAGCCTCAGCAGTGTCAGCCTCAGCAGTGTCATCCTCAATAGTGTCAGCCTCAGCAGTGTCAGCCTCAGCAGTGTCAGCCTCAGCAGTGTCAGCCTCAGCAGTGTCAGCCTCAGCAGTGTCAGCTTCAGCAGTGTCATCCTCAATAGTGTCAGCCTCAGCAGTGTCAGCCTCATCAGTGTCATCCTCAGCAGTGTTATCCTCAATAATATCAGCCTCAGCAGTGTCAGCCTCAGCAGTGTCAGCCTCAGCAGTGTTATCCTCAGCAGTGTCAGCCTCATCAGTGTCATCCTCAGCAGTGTCAGCATCAGCAGGGTCAGCCTCAGCAGTGTCATCCTCAGCAGTGTCATCCTCAGCAGTGTCATCCTCAGTAGTGTCAGCCTCAGCAGTGTCAGCCTCAGCAGTGTCATCCTCAGCAGTGTCAGCCTCAGCAGTGTCAGCCTCAGCAGTGCCATTCTCAGCAGTGTCATCCTCAGTAGTGTCAGCCTCAGCAGTGTCAGCCTCAGCAGTGTCATCCTCAGCAGTGTCAGCCTCAGCAGTGTCAGCCTCAGCAGTGTCAGCCTCAGCAGTGTCAGCCTCAGCAGTGTCAGCCTCAGCAGTGTCATCCTCAATAGTGTCAGCCTCAGCAGTGTCAGCCTCAGCAGTGTCAGCCTCAGCAGTGTCAGCTTCAGCAGTGTCACCCTCAATAGTGTCAGCCTCAGCAGTGTCAGCCTCAGCAGTGTCATCCTCAGCAGTGTCAGCCTCAGCAGTGTCAGCCTCAGCAGTGTCATCCTCAGCAGTGTCAGCCTCAGCAGTGTCAGCCTCAGCAGTGTCATCCTCAATAGTGTCAGCCTCAGCAGCGTCAGCCTCAGTAGTGTCAGCTTCAGCAGTGTCAGCCTCAGTAGTGTCGGAACAGAAAGACAGGGAAAGCGAGAGACAGGACTGTCACTGGGAGAGATATGGAGAATCAGGGAGATACAGGGAGGGACAGGGAGACAAAGGGAGGGACAGGGAGAGACGAGGAGGGACACAGACAGATAGGAAGACATGTGAAGGATAACGAGATATAAAGCGTTGGGAAGGGATAGAAACGGATACAAAACGATAGAAGAAAATAGGAAGAATTTAGAATGTATAAAGAGAGATAGGGAAAGATAGAAAGGGATGGGGAGACATATAGAAAGATAGGGAGGGATAGAGAGAGATCGGAAGGGATGCAGAGAGATAGAGAGGAATAAGGAATGGGGAGGCATATATAAAGATAAGGAGGGATATGGAGACATAGGGGGATGGACAGGGAGATGGACAGGGAGATAGACAGGGAGATGGACAGGGAGATGGACAGGGAGATGGACAGGGAGATGGACAGGGAGATGGACAGGGAGGACAGGGAGATAGACAGGGAGATAGACAGTGAGATGGACAGGGAGGGTGATGCCAGCTTGACTATCCTGGGAGGAGGCCAGAGACTGTCAGCATCAGTCTATCTACTGCCTTAGTTTTTGTTAGGTAGTGGACCACCACTACTACTACCACTACTACCACCATTACCACTACTAGAACCACTACTACCACCACCACCACCACTACTACTACCACCACTACTACTGCTACTACCACCACTACTACCACCCCTACCACCACTACTACCACAACTACTACCACCATTTCATCCCTAATACTGCCACTACCATCACGACTAACACCACTACCACCACCACTACCACAATTAATACCACCGCTACCACAACTATTACCACTATTACAACTACTACCACCAATACCACCATCACTACCACTACTTCCACCAGTACCACCAACACTACAACCAGCACAATCACTATAATGTTCAATCAACATAGCATGAGAGCCATGTATCATACATGCATCTCTACACCACCAACAGTCTGGCTGATCGAAATGCAGTTACTGCCACCATAACCCGAGTAACGAGCCTACAAAACTAGTTGAACTGAATAACCACTGTAGTATCTGTCTTCAAGACAGTAGACTTAATATTATATTCATGTTGATCAAGTGTGTTGTGAGGGTCAGTGAGAGTGAAGACTCGATACTCCGGTCACCGTCTGATGATGGTCTCAAGTACACTGGAAATATGTGCGTTTTTACGGAGTTGTGTTCCTATCTATTACAAATTCAGTCCTTGTATAGTTCTCTCTCTCTCTCTCTCTCTCTTATATATATATATATATATATATATATATATATATATATATATATATATATATATATATATATATATATATATATATATATATATATATATATATATAATGTCGTCCCGAATATGCAAAATTAGCAAGAACTCATTTAAAATTAAGTCCTTTCTAAAAAAAATTCATATAGGTTTGAAGATATATATTTTTTCATTTATGTTAATGTAAAAATTAATAATTATTTTTTTTTATCACACTGGCCGATTCCCACCAAGGCAGGGTGGCCCGAAAAAGAAAAACTTTCACCATCATTCACTCCATCACTGTCTTGCCAGAAGGGTGCTTTACACTACAGTTTTTAAACTGCAACATTAACACCCCTCCTTCAGAGTGCAGGCACTGTACTTCCCATCTCCAGGACTCAAGTCCGGCCTGCCGGTTTCCCTGAACCCCTTCATAAATATTACTTTGCTCACACTCCAACAGCACGTCAAGTATTAAAAACCATTCGTCTCCATTCACTCCTATCAAACACGCTCACGCACGCCTGCTGGAAGTCCAAGCCCCTCGCACACAAAACCTCCTTTACCCCCTCCCTCCAACCTTTCCTAGGCCGACCCCTACCCCGCCTTCCTTCCACTACAGACTGATACACTCTTGAAGTCATTCTGTTTCGCTCCATTCTCTCTACATGTCCGAACCACCTCAACAACCCTTCCTCAGCCCTCTGGACAACAGTTTTGGTAATTCCGCACCTCCTCCTAACTTCCAAACTACGAATTCTCTGCATTATATTCACACCACACATTGCACTCAGACATGACATCTCCACTGCCTCCAGCCTTCTCCTCGTTGCAACATTCATCACCCATGCTTCACACCCATATAAGAGTGTTGGTAAAACTATACTCTCATACATTCCCCTCTTTGCCTCCAAGGACAAAGTTCTTTGTCTCCACAGACTCCTAAGTGCACCACTCACCCTTTTCCCCTCATCAATTCTATGATTCACCTCATCCTTCACAGACCCATCCGCTGACACGTCCACTCCCAAATATCTGAATACATTCACCTCCTCCATACTCTCTCCCTCCAATCTGATATCCAATCTTTCATCACCTAATATTTTTGTTATCCTCATAACCTTACTCTTTCCTGTATTTACTTTTAATTTTCTTCTTTTGCACACCCTACCAAATTCATCCACCAATCTCTGCAACTTCTCTTCAGAATCTCCCAAGAGCACAGTGTCATCAGCAAAGAGCAACTGTGACAACTCCCACTTTATGAGTGATTCTTTATCTTTTAACTCCACGCCTCTTGTCAAGACCCTCGCATTTACTTCTCTTACAACCCCATCTATAAATATATTAAACAACCACGGTGACATCACACATCCTTGTCTAAGGCCTACTTTTACTGGGAAATAATTTCCCTCTTTCCTATGTACTCTAACTTGAGCCTCACTATCCTCGTAAAAACTCTTCACTGCTTTCAGTAACCTACCTCCTACACCATACACCTGCAACATCTGCCACATTGCGCCCCTATCCACCCTGTCATACGCCTTTTCCAAATCCATAAATGCCACAAAGACCTCTTTAGAAAACTTACCTAACCTTGTTATAACAAACTCAATTTAATTTAGTCTAATCCAACTAAATGTATTTTAGATAAGTTTACAATAATTTAATAATAAACAAACACAATGAAATATATTTTTTTTTCGTTAGGTTCAGAATGATTTTTGCGATAATTATTGCATACACAAATTTTCGCTTGCCTTATTCAGCAAGAAGAGCGTTGCTATTTAAGCCAAAATCGCAAGTTTTACGTATTCGGCAAGATATATATATATATATATATATATATATATATATATATATATATGTGTGTGTGTGTGTGTGTGTGTGTGTGTGTGTGTGTGTGTGTGTGTGTGTGTGTGTGTGTGTGTGTTATTGATATCTTAATCTTTATTTAAATAATAAATAGAATATATGTTTATATGTTCATGAGTGCAGGAATTTACATAAACGTGGACGCTGGTTGGATACCCAGGACACTGCAGGCGTTCCCTCTCTGGATAGCCTCACTGAGACACTGGAAGGAAGAAGTGGCAACTGTCGAGTCTCTGGTAGTTACGATGAGCCTGGAGCCCAGCTCCTTGAAGAAACCCATGGCTTCTTTTCCCACGAGCCAAGAGTGTCTGATCCTACAGCGGCGAAGTGCTACTGCTTGCCCAAATCCATTTACTTGTTGAACTTGTGATCTCCGTGATCATGAGCAGGAGCAGCAGCAGCAGCAGCAGCATTGTAAGTGTGGGCCAGGGTAGATGCACAGCAGTTTTCCACTATTCCAGGGATGTAATGTGAACCCGTCAGGGTGTCTAGCAGACATATCCAGGGTGCTGGGTAGTAAAGACAGAGGTTGTCTCAGGGCTGGGCACAGGGCTGTAACAAGGCTTCTCATGGTGATCTTGTCGACTTCATTGTGTCTAACATGCCAACTTTTGAAACATAAACAGTTTAGAACATGTAGACTGTACTAGCTGGCTACCACAAATACACCTGCATTCATTGTGGCCTTGAGCAGCAAGACAGAGCCACTGCAATACGAAAGATCTGTGAGTCAAGACGGGTGCCTCTCGCAGAGATGGCACCTGTTAGGAGGAAGTCATCCGAGTGCTTCGAACTCACCGCTAAAAGCCGAGATGTCTCATTCTATCAGCTAGTATAGCTGCAGCAGCTAAGCTAGCTGATACTGTTTACAAGCTGGAGTTTCAACTGGTGTCGTTGTCTGCTCTGAAAGTGTTCTACATGCTGGTATACCACTGCTTTAACTGGGTTCTTCCTCTCATGCTGTTTTAAATATATGCTCTGCGTTCTGCGTTTCCTACTCTTGTGTTGTGGAAGGCAATGCTAATCAGGATTATTATTATTATTATTTTATCAATGTTATTTTATTATTACTATTATATTCATAGGAAGGCGCTAACCCCTGAAGGGTGATACAACACATGAAAGATTGTGGGCACTTACTCTGTGCTAATTCACTGTAGCCTGGTATAAATTGTGTTGGGAACAAGGTAGTGAGGGAGGGAAGAGATCTTAACACTGCAAGACAAGCCACAAGGGGTGGAAATCCTATGATATTGTACTATGACACTTCTCAGTGCATCATCTTTTGTATATAGTTCTCCTGTCTTCCAATTATATAATTGAATTTGTATTGATAAAGCCACTAGTTGGCGAAACGTCTACAATAAAGATATCCAGACGTTTCGCATGTACCTTCAACCTGCTAGTAGGTCCCTCCAATGTCTTCCCAGGCTTTAACAGGCAGTTTTCTGGTGTGTAAGATGTGACATTGTTCAACCCGACACCACAAAGTTCTAGGGGTTTTCACTGCACATTTATTCATGAAATCAAATTAAGTTATAATAAACAGCTGTAAAGAATAAACAGAAAGATGGACGGGAAGGGGGGATAACCGGCGGCTGTAAATTGAAATTCCGATGCTCTACCGTCTCAAGAGGAAGGAATCGGAACTAGTACTCACTGTACTATATTCCGTTAGAGGCACCATTTGTAACCCAACTGGAATCCTTCCTTCATCCCAGGAGCTTCAACAGTACATCTTCTGGCTATTGCAAAACGGGAGGACATTAAAGGGATCTACAATGATCACTAACAGGTTATATAGGACATTATCTATCGTTTACTATCATGTTTGCCTCGTTTATGGGCTCATCTGTCGTTTTCTTCTTAAATACTGTCTTTGACTTGCGGCACTCAGGGTGATCCTGAGGCTGTCTGGCGCCTGACTGTCGAAGCTGGACTGTGTCTGCAGAAACACTTGTTTGCAACACTCCTGCATTCCAGTTTCCTCTCTGAATATATATATATATATATATATATATATATATATATATATATATATATATATATATATATATATATATATATATACAAAACAGCCACTGTGAAAGAATAGAGCAATTCCAAGCGCTTTCGTGACTACTCATATTATCAAGGATAATGTGAGTAGTCACGAAAGCGCTTGGAATTTCTCTGTTCTTTCACAGTGGTTGTTTTGCATATTCTGAAATCACCTGTGTACTGTGATCTTATTGCATATATATATATATATATATATATATATATATATATATATATATATATATATATATATATATATATATATATATATATATATATATATATATATATATGATAAATGGTTTTGCTAACCGACAAGTTGAAGATTGAGACACTTATGCAACATATGGGAATCTTTATTGAAGAAACGTTTCGTCACACAGTGGCTTCATCAGTCCAGGCTGAGGGACTGATTACCTCAAATTCCTCCTCTCATTACACCTTCCTGCTTTGTATTGGACTGATGAAGCCACTGTGTGGCTATACGTTTCTTCAATAAAGATTCCCATATGATGCATAAGTGTCTCAATCATATATTATATATGTATATATATATATATATATATATATATATATATATATATATATATATATATATATATATATATATATATATATATATATATATATATATATATATATATATGCAATAAGATCACAGTGAACAGGTGATTTCAAAATATGCAAAACAACCACTCTGAAGAATAGAGAAATTCCAAGCGCTTTCGTGACTACTCACATTATCAAGGAACTAACATAGTTCCTTGATAATGTGAGTAGTCACGAAAGCGCTTGGAATTTCTCTATTCTTCAGAGTGGTTGTTTTGCATATATATATATATATATATATATATATATATATATATATATATATATATATATATATATATATATATATATATATATATATATATATATATATAACCACCTTTCTTTCTCTCTGTCTCTCTCTCTCTCTCTCTCTCACACATTTCGAAGCTGATATGAGAATTACCTCAATAAGGGAAAGGAATATTCAATATAAGTAAATAATTTGATTGAAAATTTATTTGTTTTCCAGGTGAGGTGAGACTGACTGACGCCCGGACAACGAGTGAAGAGCGCGTGCACTCTCCACTCGTGAAACTGCGCAATCGTTTTTCAATCTCTCATTGACAAAGCTCGATACAATGTTTTTTCAAATGTAATTAAAAAGTTCCTGACAGGAGGCGCCAATTACCAATTTGCAAACAAGTAATTAATTAGCCGTTAACGCTTAATTACGAAACAATTAGCTAAATAAATCTAAGGAACATAATTCCTATATAGTGTCTGCTACGCTGGAACATTATTAAGGTAACAGGTAATATGGCACACAAGTCGTAGCCACCTGTGTCGTGACTACCTCACTGACTACATCTCATTGGTCAAAATAGAGGCATGTACAGGCGAATCAAAAAAGAGGATGGGCAGTTAAGGAATTAATACATGCAATTAAAGAGAGAAATGAAAAAGGGAATAAGAAAAGCAAAAAGAAAATACGAGGTTAAAGTTGTATATAAAAGGAAGATTAGGGACAAGAGAGACCCACTGAAAAGTTAGTCGGGTCAGCTCACCGACACTGATTAAGTAATGTGTACAATTTTTAACAATTATTTCCTCTCAGTTTTTGTATAAAAAGATACTAGCGAAATTCCAGAAATAATAAATTATGTAGAATAGGACGAAAATAAACTATGCACGACTAAGGTCACTAGTGACATGGTCCTCAGACTGAGAAATTAAAGCGTAACAAATCCTGGGGCGCTGTTGAACTGTTTGGGAGGGTTTTAAAGGAATGTAAGGAAGAGCTTAGCAAATCTTTGGCTAATCTTTTCAAAATATCACTGCAAACTGGCACAGTGCCAGATAAGTGGAAAATGGTAACTGTGATACCTATCTACAAAGGAGACAGGTCCTTAGCTTCGAACTATATACAAACCAATAAGCCTAACGCCTATTGTGGGGAAAATAAATTAATTAATCTCAACACGGTTTTACAAAGGGGCGTTCCTGTCTTACGAATTTACTAACTTTTTTTCACTAAGGTATTTGAGGAGGTAGATCATGATAATGAACATGATACTGTGTATATGGACTTCAGTAAGGCTTTCGATCGAGTCCCACATCAGACGCTATTGAGGAAAATTAAGGCACACGGAATAGGAGACATTTTTTCCTGGATAGAGGTGTGGTTAACAGATAGGCAACAGAGAGTTTGCATAAATGGGGAGAAATCAGAGTGGGGAAGCGTCACAAGAGGTGTTCCACAGGGGCCAGCGTTGGGCCCCTTGTTATTCACAATTTATATGAACGACATAGATTAGAGAATAAATAGCGATATAAGCAAGTTTGCCGATGACACCAAAATAGGCCGTCTAATTCATTCTGTCCGGGACATTACAGCATGCCAGGAAGATCTGAATAGACTGATGAAGTGGTGGGAAAAGTGACAGATGCAGTTCATTAAAGACAAATGTAAAAGTTCTTAGAGCTGGAAAGGAAAATAACTATGATACATACAAACTAAATAATGTAGATTTTAGTATTACTGATCGCAAAAAAGATCCTGGAGTTCTGGTTAGCAGTAATCTAAAACCAAGACAACAGTGCATAAGCGTTCGAAATAAAGCGAATAGAATTCTTGGCTTCATATCAAGAAATATAAATAACAAGAGTCCTCAGGTTATTCTTTAACTCCTAATTTAGATTATGCTGCACAGTTATGGTCACTATATTACAGAATGGATATAAATGCACTGGAAAATATACAAAGGAGGATGACAAAGTTGATCCCATGTATCAAAGTTGATCCCATGTATCAAAGTTGATCCCATGTATCAAAGTTGATCCCATGTATCAAAGTTGATCCCATGTATCATAAATCTGTACTCTTTAAAAAGGTGTAGAATTAGGGGAGATATGATTGAAGTGTATAAATGGAAAACAGGAATAAATAAGGCGATGTAAATAACGTACTAAAAGCAAATAACAAAGACAGGACTCGCTGCAATGGTTTCAAACTGGAAAAATTTAGGTTCAGAAAGGATATAGGAAAATACTGGTTTGGTAATAGAGTTGTGGATGAGTGGAAAAAACTCCCGAGTACCGTTATAGAAGCTAAAACCTTGTGTATTTTTAAAAATAAGCTAGACAAATACATGAGTGACTGTGGTTGGGTGTGAGTTGGGACCTGACTGGCTTGCGCTAGTGGGTCTGATGTGGCTATTCCATCCTTAAGTGGATGTGACTTGGACGTGACTGGCTTCGGCCAGTAGCTTGGGAAAGTAGGTAATGAGGGTACTTAGCATGGGCCAAAAGGCCTTCTGCAGTGCTCCTTCTTTCTTATGTTCTTATGTGACCACCTGAATCGTGACCACCTGTGTCGTTACTTCCTGTGTCGTGACTACCTGTGTCATAACCATCTGTGTCGTGACCACCTGCTGTGACTACTTGCTGTGGTGACCACCTGTGTCGTGACTACCTGTGTCGTGACTACCTGTGTCGTGACTACCTGTGTCATAACCATCTGTGTCGTGACCACCTGCTGTGACTATTTGCTGTGGTGACCACCTGTGTCGTGACTACCTGAGTCGTGAACATCTGAGTCGTGACCACCTGTGTTGTAACTACCTGTGTCGTGACCACCTGTGTTGTAACTACCTGTGTCGTGACCACCTGTGTCGTGACTACCTGTGTCATAACCATCTGTGTCGTGACCACCTGCTGTGACTACTTGCTGTATTGACCACCTGTGTCGTGACCACCTGTGTTGTAACTACCTGTGTCGTGACCACCTATGTCGTGACTACCTGTGAAATAACCATCTGTGTCGTGACCACCTGCTGTGACTACTTGCTGTGGTGAACACCTGTGTCGTGACCACCTGTGTCGTGACTACCTGTGTCGTGACTACCTGAGTCGTGACCACCTGTGTTGTAACTACCTGTGTCTTGACCACTTGTGTCGTGACTGTGTCGTGATTACCTGCTGTGACCTACTGTGGTAACCACCTGTGTCGTGACTATCTGTTGTGGTGACTACCTGCTGTGGTGACCACGTGCTGTGACAGTCTGCTGTGGTCACCACCTGCTGTGACCACCTGTGTGGTGACTACCTGCTGTGACCACCAGTGTGGTTACTACCTGTGTGGTGACTACCTGCTGTGGTGACCACCTGATGTCGTGCCCACCTACTGTGGGCACTTCCTGTGATCACCTGTGGTGACCTGCTTTGACCATCTGCGTGGCGTGCTGTGACCACCTATGATCTGCTGTGACCCCCATGTGTGGTAAATACCTGCTGTGACCACCTGCTATGGTGGCCTGCTGTGACTACCTGCTGTGGTGACAACCTGCTGTGACTACATGCTGTGGTGACCTGCTGTGGTGACCACCTGTGACCTGCTGTGACTACCTGCTGTGACCACCTGAGCAACGACCCGAGAATTACTGCAGATGCACTTAACCCGCACGGGCCATACCTGGAGAATGGGAAGCACTCAGGTTTCATACAAGGAGGGGGAATGGTAGCTCCAATCCTTTGGATCAAGAGCCCTCCACTAGCATCAATTCCTCCTATGGAGGTACCATGGTGTCCATGGTTGGTTAATGGAGGTTTCAAGTCTATCTACTGTACGAGGGTCAGGCTGCACGTCACCAGTTCACCACCAGTTAAGAATACTTTAATACTTAAAATAGTGACCAAAGTAAACTACCAGTGTATATATACTGAGACATACACTTTACAGTGTATATACACTCAGACATACATCTTACAGTGTATATATACTGAGACATACATCTTACAGTGTATATACACTGAGACATATTACAGTGTTAATATCCTATGTTCAACAGAGGTTGAACTTCCAGCGCTGAGACAAATTAGAGGTTTCAGCAGCATTCCAGAACATTGAACATTGAACACTTTAACAGTGTTCCACAACACTGAACATTGAACACCCTCCCAGTGATCAACAACAGTGAACAATGAACCTCCGCTAGTGTTCAATAGTGAACATTGAACACCTTCATTGTGTTCAACAACAGTGAGCACTGGAAACCCTCACCAGTGTTCAACAACAGCGAACAGTGAACCCACGCCAGTGTTCAACAGTGAACACTGAACACCCTCACCAGTGTTCAACAGCGAACACTGAACACCCTCACCAGTGATCAACAACAGTGAACACTGAACACCCTCACAGTGTTCAACAGTGAACACTGAACACCCTCACAGTGTTCAGCAACAGAGAACACCGAACACCCTCACAGTGTTCAACAACAGTGAACATTGAACACCCTTACAGTGTCCAACAACAGTGAACACTGAACACCCTCACAGTGTTCAACAGTGAACACTGAACACCCTCACAGTGTTCAGCAACAGAGAACACCGAACACCCTCACAGTGTTCAACAACAGTGAACATTGAACACCCTTACAGTGTCCAACAACAGTGAACACTGAACACCCTCACAGTGTTCCACAGTGAACACTGAACGCCCTAACAGTGCTCAACAGTGAACACTGAACACCCTCAGTGTTCAACAACAGTGAACGCTGAACACCCTCACAGTGTTCAACAACAGTGAACACTGAACACCCTTACAATGTTCAACAGCAGTGAACACTGAACACCCTCACAGTGTTCAACAACAGAGAACACTGAACATCCTCACAGTGTTCAACAACAGTGAACACTGAACACCCTCACAATGTTCAACAGTGAACAGTGAGCACACTCACAGTGTTCAACAACAGTGAACACTGAACACCCTCACAGTGTTCAACAACAGAGAACACTGAGCATCCTCACAGCGTTCAACAAGTGAACACTGAACACCCTCACAATGTTCAACAGTGAACACTGAACACCCTCACAGTGTTCAACAACAGTGAACAATGAACACCCTCACAGTGTCCAACAACAGTGAACAATGAACACCCTCACAGTGTTCAACAACAGTGAACAATGAACACCCTCACAGTGTTCAACAACAGTGAACAATGAACACCCTCACAGTGTTCAACAAAAGTGAACAATGAACACCCTCACAGTGTTCAACAACAGTGAACAATGAACACCCTCACAGTGTTCAACAACAGTGAACAATGAACACCCTCACAGTGTTCAACAACAGTGAACAATGAACACCCTCACAGTGTTCAACAGTGAACAATGAACACCCTCACAGTGTTCAACAACAGTGAACAATGAACACCCTCACAGTGTTCAACAGTGAACAATGAACACCCTCACAGTGTTCAACAACAGTGAACAATGAACACCCTCACAGTGTTCAACAACAGTGAACAATGAACACCCTCACAGTGTTCAACAGTGAACAATGAACACCCTCACAGTGTTCAACAACAGTGAACAATGAACACCCTCACAGTGTTCAACAGTGAACAATGAACACCCTCACAGTGTTCAACAGTGAACAATGAACACCCTCACAGTGTTCAACAGTGAACAATGAACACCCTCACAGTGTTCAACAGTGAACAATGAACACCCTCACAGTGTTCAACAGTGAACAACGAACACCCTCACAGTGTTCAACAGTGAACAATGAACACCCTCACAGTGTTCAACAACAGTGAACAATGAACACCCTCACAGTGTTCAACAGTGAACAATGAACACCCTCACAGTGTTCAACAACAGTGAACAATGAACACCCTCACAAGGGAAGGGGAACAAAGTAATTAAGCGCCGTAATAAATTAAGCGAGAGGCAGTTATTGTGAGTAAAGTAGAACACCAAGCAGAAACAGCAGGAAGAACAGCAGAAACAGCAGGAAGAACAGCAGAAACAGCAGGAAGAACAGCAGAAACAGCAGGAAGAACAGCAGAAACAGCAGGAAGAACAGCAGAAACAGCAGGAAGAACAGCAGAAACAGCAGGAAGAACAGCAGAAACAGCAGGAAGAACAGCAGAAACAGCAGGAAGAACAGCAGAAACAGCAGGAAGAACAGCAGAAACAGCAGGAAGAACAGCAGAAACAGCAGGAAGAACAGCAGAAACAGCAGGAAGAACAGCAGAAACAGCAGGAAGAACAGCAGAAACAGCAGGAAGAACAGCAGAATCAGCAGGAAGAACAGCAGAAACAGCAGGAAGAACAGCAGAAACAGCAGGAAGAACAGCAGAAACAGCAGGAAGAACAGCAGAAACAGCAGGAAGAACAGTAGAAACAGCAGGAAGAACAGCAGAAACAGCAGGAAGAACAGCAGAAACAGCAGGAAGAACAGCAGAAACAGCAGGAAGAACAGCAGAAACAGCAGGAAGAATAGCAGAAAGAACAGCAGAAGCAGCAGGAACAACAGTAGAAACAGCAGGAAGAACAGCAGAAACAGCAGGAAGAACAGCAGGAAGAACAGCAGAAGCAGCAGGAAGAACAGCAGAAGCAGCAGGAACAACAGTAGAAACAGCAGGAACAACAGCAGAAGCAGCAGGAAGAACAGCAGAAGCAGGAACAGCAGAAGCAGCAGGAACAACAGTAGAAACAGCAGGAACAACAGCAGAAGCAGCAGGAAGAACAGTAGAAACAGCAGGAAGAACAGCAGAAACAGCAGGAAGAACAGCAGAAGAAGGAAGAACAGCAGCAGTAGAACAGCAGAAGCAGGAAGAACAGCAGAAGCAGAAATAACAGAAGTAGGAAGAACAGCAGAAGCAGCAGCAAGAACAGCAGAAGCAGCAGGAACGCCAGAAGAAGCAGCAGGAAGAACAGCAGAAGCAGCAGGAAGAACAGCAGAAGCAGCAGGAAGAACAGCAGAAGTAGGAAGAACAGAAGCAGCAGGAACAACAGAAGCAGCAGCAGCAACAACAGAAGGAACAGCAGCAACAGCAAGAAGAACGGCAGTAGGAAGAACAGCAGCAGCAGGAAGAACATCAGATAGCAGCAGGAAGAACAGCAGAGCACCAAGCAGAAGCAGCAGGAAGAACAGCAGCAGCAGCAAGAAGAACAGCAGAACCAGCAGGAAGAACATCAGGAGGAGGAAGAACAGCAGAAGTAGGAACAGCAGAACCAGCAGGAAGAACAACAGCAGCAGCAGCAGCGGCAACAGAAGGAACAGCAGCAACAGCAAGAAGAACGGCAGTAGGAAGAACAGCAGCAGCAGGAAGAACATCAGATAGCAGCAGGAAGAACAGCAGAGCACCAAGCAGAAACAGCAGAAAGAACAGCAGCAGCAGGAGGAAGAACAGCAATAGTAGCAAGAAGAACAGCAGCAGCAGGAAGAACATCAGACAGCAGCAGGAAGAACATCAGACAGCAGCAGGAAGAACATCAGACAGCAGCAGGAAGAACAGCAGCAGCAACAAGAAGAACAGCAGAACCAGCAGGAAGAACAACAGCAGCAGCAGCAGTAAGAACAGCAGAACAAGCAGCATCAGGAAGAACAGAAAGAGCAAAAAGAACAGCAATAACAGCAGCAGCAGAACAAGGAGCAACAGGAAGAACAGTAGCAGAACAGCAGCAGCAGGAAGAACATTAACAACAGGAAGAACAGCAGTAGGGAGAACAGCAGTAGGTAGAACAACAGCAGTAGGTAGAACAACAGCAGTAGGTAGAACAACAGCAGTAGGTAGAACAACAGCAGAAGGTAGAACAACAGCAGTAGGTAGAACAGCAGCAGGTATAACAGCAGTAGGTAGAACAACAGCAGTAGGTAGAACAACAGCAGTAGGTAGAACAGCAGCAGGTAGAACAGCAGTAGGTAGAACAATAGCAGTAGGTAGAACAACAGCAGTAGGTAGAACAACAGCAGTAGGTAGAACAACAGCAGTAGGTAGAACAGCAGCAGCAGGTATAACAGCAGTAGGTAGAACAACAACAGGAAGATAAAAAGGCCAGGGAATATTGATGGCTGTGAGGTGCTGTGGAAAAGAGATGTGTACTCACCTAACTGTGGCTGCAGGGGTAGATTCACACCTTCTGGCCCCCGCCTCTTCACTAGTCGCTAATATGTCCACTCTCTCCCTGCACCATGAGCTTTACCTTACCTATTCCTAAAGCTAAATATGGATCCTGCCTCAACTACCTCACTTTCCAGACTATTTCACTTCCTGACAACTCTTTGACTGAAGAAATACTTCCTAACATCCCTGTGATTCATAGAAGTCTTCAACTTCTAATTGTGACCCCTTGTTGTTGTGTCCCATCTCTGGAACATCCCGTCTCTGTCCACCTTGTCGATTCCTCTCAGTATTTTATATGTCGTTATCTTGTCCTTCCTAACCCTCCTGTCCTCCAGTGTCGTCAGATCGATGTCCCTTAACCTCTCCTCTGGGACTAGTCTTGTTGCAAACCTTTGCACTATCTCTAATTTCCTAACGTGTTTGACCAGGTGTAGGTTCCAAACTAGTGCTGCATACTCCTGTATGGGCCTGACGTGCACGGTGTACCGAGTCTTGAACGATTCCTTACTGACGTGTCAGGACATTATTCTTAGGTTCGCCAGGCGACCATATGCTGCAGCAGTTATTTGGTTGATGTGCGCCTCAGGAGATGTGTGTGTGTGTGTGTGTACTCACCTAATTGTACTCACCTAATTGTGGTTGCAGGGGTCGAGACTCAGCTCCTGGCCCCGCCTCTTCACTGATCGCTACTGGATCCTCTCTCTCTCTGCTTCCTGAGCTTTGTCATACCTCTTCTTAAAACTATGTATGGTTCCTGCCTCCACTACTTCACTTGCTAGGCTATTCCACTTGCTGACAACTCTATGACTGAAGAAATACTTCCTAACGTCCCTGTGACTCGTCTGAGTCTTCAGCTTCCAGTTGTGACCCCTTGTCCCTGTGTCCCCTCTCTGGAACATCCTATCTCTGTCCACCTTGTCTATTCCCCGCAGTATCTTGTATGTCGTTATCATGTCTCCCCTGACCCTTCTGTCCTCCAGTGTCGTCAGTCCGATTTCCCTTAACCTTTCCTCGTACGACATTTCCTTGAGCTCTGGGACTAGCCTTGTTGCAAACCTTTGTACTTTCTCTAACTTCTTGACGTGCTTGACCAGGTGTGGGTTCCAGACTGGTACTGCATACTCCAGTATGGGCCTAACATACACAGTGTACAGTGTCTTGAACGATTCTTATTAACGCTATTCTCAGGTTTGCCAGGCGCCCGTATGCTGCACCGGTTATTTGGTTGATGTGTGCCTCCGGTGATGTGCTCGGTGTTATGGTCACCCCAAGGTCTTTCTCCCTGAGTGAGGTCTGTAGTCTTTGTCCACCTAGCCTATACTCTGTCTGCGGTCTTCTTTGCCCCTCCCCAATCTTCATGACTTTGCATTTGGCTGGATTGAATTCGAGAAGCCAGTTGCTGGACCACATGTCCAGCCTGTCCAGGTCTCTTTGCAGTCCTGCCTCATCCTCGTCCAATTTAATTCTTCTCATCAACTTCACGTCATCTGCGAACAGGGACACTTCAGAGTCTATTCCTTCCATCATGTCGTTCACATATATCAAAAATAGCACTGGTCCTAGAACTGACCCCTGTGGGACCCCGCTCGTAACAGGCGCCCACTGTGATACCTCTTCACGTACCATGACTCGTTGCTGCCTCCCTGTCAGGTATTCTCTTATCCATTGCAGTGCCCTCCCTTTCACGTGCGCCTGATCCTCCAGCTTCTGCACTAATCTCTTGAGGGGAACTGTGTCAAAGGCCTTCCTGCAGTCTAGGAAAATGCAATCTACCCACCCCTCTCTCTCGTGTCTTACTTCTGTTACCTTGTCATAAAACTCCAGGAGGTTTGTGATACAAGATTTGCCTTCCATGAACCCATGCTGGTTTTCATTTATAATCTTGTTCCTTTCCAGGTGCTCGACCACTCTCCTCCTGATAATCTTCTCCATGACTTTGCACACAATACATGTCAGAGACACAGGTCTGTAGTTTAGTGCCTCGTTTGTGTGTGTGTGTGTGTGTGTGTGTGTGTGTGTGTGTGTGTGTGTATGTGTGTGTGTGTGTGTGTGTGTGTGTGTGTGTGTGTGTGTGTGTGTGTGTGAGTGAGAGAGAGAGAGAGAGAGAGAGAGAGAGAGAGAGAGAGAGAGAGAGAGAGAGAGAGAGAGAGAGAGACCCACTCAGACTATTTTGATCTGTCTCACTGATTTCAGGTGTCTTGCACCTCACCCCACCGAGTCTTGAAGCTGTGAAGGTAGCCTTGAAAGCCACGCAGGTCTGCAAGCTACTAACAACGACAACTTGGATGATCTAACAAGTATCCCCGACCTCAAGCGTACCATCAAAGGTAGAGTTACCCTCGAAATAGGTGACAGGTATATCACCGATAAGTAGGTAACTCACGGGTGACTGAAGCCTCAGTAGTGGTACCCAGGTAAACACATGAAGCTACCTACTGCACGCTCCTCGGATCAAACCACATTACCTTCCATTTCCTAGGCGCAAAGACGTAAATGTACGTCGTAGCATAATGTTTACCTGGAGTTTACCTGGAGAGAGTTCCGGGGGTCAACGCCCCCGCGGCCCGGTCTGTGACCAGTTTATTAATATAATTATTAAACGAACATAATTAATTATGATGTAAATACAAGTGTAAATAAAGTGTTTACATCTCATCTATCACAGCTCCAGAGTTTTATAATAAATCATAATTTACATACAATAGGTTTTATAATACACCAGTGGTTTGTTAATTGTGGTTTAAAGTCTATCTGCTACACGAGGGTCATTAAGGCTGCATGTCACTTGTGCACTATCAGTCAAGAATACTTAAACACCTGAAGCAGTGACCAAAGTCTCATGTATACACAAATGGTATATAAATCTCAAGTGTGCGATGCAGGTATCCCGGGGTACATACAGTGAGGGATACACTCCTCTCTGTGTATTAACACTGAGATATGCATTTCTCTGTGAATATGTACTGAGTAATACACTTCTTGAGGTATAAGCACTGAAACACACACACACACATACACACACACACACACACACACACACACACACACACACAGTGTAGTGGGTCACAAGCGCCAGGCTCCGAGGATCTTAGTGCTTTTAGGGCGTGTTTTTAGCAGCTAGAAGCATCCAGTGTTAGTGACAACGTCAGTGAACAACCCTACAAGTGATAACCAATGTGTTAGAAAAAATAAATAAAGTTAAGGCGAGAGAAAGCCTGAAATTATACAACAAAATTTCAAAGTGCCAGTTCGTTGAGGCCTAGTGGGCACCTGTTGCCACATTGTTACATATATACAAAGTACAAAGCGAGTGACTAAAGAGAAAAGACCAAATAGAATTAAGAGAGGGTGGTAACGACAAAATGTGATGTATCACACAGCGTGAACAAGCTAGCCAGAAAGGGGATATATATATGTATACATAAATATATATAAGCAGAGGTGGTGGCAGCAGTAGGCCTGAGGGAGTAGGCCGCCATAACAGGTTGGGTGTCATCACAAATAAGTAGGGTACTTACCAAAAGTGGAGTGAAAATTATAAAAGTAGCAGTATACAAGTGATAAGTGTGGTAAATGAGGACTCAAAAGGGCAAGAGATAAGTATAGCCGAAGAAGTCAGAGGCGGAAGGGCGAGGTGTACGAGTCATCATACAACGAGCATCGTACAGCGAGCATCGTACATCAGGCATCTGGATGGACGTCCCCTCTGAGTAACGTACAAATCTCACTTGTCTGTGGTGGCGGGAAGTCTGAGGGTAGAACCGGCCCGGCGGACACTGGTAGCTGGCTATCTTTAACCCTGCTCCAGGGCGATTATCATACACAAAACACCTAGCAGTAGTAGGAAGATAAAATTTGTAGGAGCAAGGACTAATGGGACTACAGCCCTGACAACAGTTTCGAGAGATAATGTTTTAGGACACAAAGACAGTACAATCTGAGAAGCAAGTATTGGGTACACATGTAGTAAAAAGGTAGTGAAAGAGTGACTTGTTAACACACGCTAGTATTATAATTATTAGAACTACTCTCAGTGTTAATGGTATCTCATTAGTATTACGGGTACACAGAAGTGAGTTGTAGTTCTGGGACATATAAACAACTGACGTGCCCACACACACACACGAACGCGCGCACACACATACACACTGCGGGCCGGGAGCTGGGTCTCGACCCCTGAAACCACATCTAGGCGAGTACACACAGCTGATCCTTGGAATCTGACCGCCCCACCCACAGACCCCCCACAGACCCTCACTCCCTACTTTTTCTTCCCTCGCTCCCTCCCTCCCCCTACTCGATCACTCACTCACTCACTCACTCTCTCTCTCTTTTTTTTTTTTTTTTTTTTTTTTTTTTTTTACACAGGGTTTGACAAGGTTAAGGATCCCTAGCTTTATTGACAGCTATTTACAGGTTAAGGATTCCTAACTTTATTGGCAAGCTAAGAGCTGTTACCTACATCAGCTCATTTGAAAGCATTTTTGTTATGAGACATACAAGTAGGGAACAGGATGAAGTTGGAGCCATCTGTGGGCCAGCATTTTCATTTGATCAACTGACGTTATCTCGTTGACATCATTATGCTGTACGAATGTGTTCCATACTCGAGTCATCCTGGGTATGTATGATCTCAGATGGAGTGATGTTCTGGAGAAGGGTACAGCCAGAGTGAAGTTGCTGCTTTCTGCCCGTCTTGTGGCATAAAAGCTTGTTTCACGCTGTCCTCGAAGTGGATCCAAGTGTGGTATTTTGACAATATTGGCCTTGTACATAACAGTAAGGCCACCCACATCCCTCCTATGTTGAAGGCTCTGCTGAAATGACAGATCTATCCAGGATGGGTCCAGGCGAGAGATGAGACGTCTTGCTCTGTTCTCTACTCTGTCAAGCAGTCGCAGATGAGAGGGGGGGCAGGCAAACCAAGAAAGTGGAGCATACTCAAGGTGTGAGCGTACTTGTGCCTCGTACAGGATCTTGCAACCCCTACTGTCAAGCAGATGCGAGATACGGCGAAGTGCTGTAAGCTTCCTGGCTGCCTTGTTTGCAAGATTTACAACATGGTTCTTCATGGTTAGTTTGGAGTCAAATTTCACCCCAAGGATATCAACTTCTTCTCCAGGTGCCAACATCGTCCCATTCATCCTTACTACTGCGCCAGCATTACCATCATGGTGCCTAGAGACGAACATCATTTGCGTTTTTTCAGGTGCAAATGTTACTTGCCATCTATTTCCCCAAGCTGATATAGCTCTCAGCTGGTGATTGATGTAGCTTAGAGCAGCTGGCATTTCTTCTCTTGGATAAGTGAATGTCAGTGTACAGTCGTCTGCATATGCATGTGATTCTGGGATGAGATGAAGAAGGTCGTTGAAGTAGACATTCCATAACAGTGGACCCAGCACACTTCCTTGTGGAACGCTTGCCCCAATAGGATGCCTTGCTGATTCCGTT
>NC_091340.1:10815834-10848334 GCF_038502225.1 Cherax quadricarinatus
CCCCATCAACACATACCCCACCTACACCACAGCCCCATATAGGCCCCCACCAAGGCTCTCCCTCCCCCAACCCCAATATACTTGCATGACCACAATGATAGAAAAGAAACTAAAGGTTTGGTACACAAATGCGGATGGAATAATGAATAAACATGAGGAGTGGAATGAAAGAATCAGTGAAAAATCCCCAGACATCATAGCAGTCACAGAAACAAAACTCGCTGAGATAATAACAGACACAATCTTCCCAACAGGATATCAGATCCTGAGGAAAGATAGAAGGAGTAGAGGGGGAGGAGGGGTTGCACTGCTCATAAAACACCAATGGGGATTTGAGGAAATGGAAGGCATGGACATGATTGGAGAAAGAGACTACATTGTAGGTACAATTCAGTCCGGAGAACATAAAGTAGTCATTGGAGTGATGTATAACCCACCACAGAACTGCAGGAGGCCAAGAGAGGAGTACGAAGAAAACAACAGGGTGATGGTGGACACACTGGCTGAGGTGGCAAGAAGAGCTCACTCGAGCAGAGCAAAGTTACTGGTAATGGGCGATTTCAACCACAGGGAGATCGACTGGGAAAACCTGGAGCCACATGGGGGTCCCGAAACATGGAGAGCAAAGATGATGGATGTGGTACTTGAAAACCTCATGCATCAACATGTCAGGGACACAACCAGAGAGAGAGGGGAGGATGAGCCAGCAAGACTGGATCTTGTGTTCACCCTGAGCAGTTCAGACATCGAGGACATCACTTACGAGAGGCCCCTTGGAGCTAGCGATCATGTGGTTCTGAGTTTTGACTATATAGTAGAGTTACAAGTGGAGAAGGTAACAGGAACTGAAGGGGACAGGCCAAACTATAAAAGGGGGGACTACACAGGTATGAGAAACTTCCTGCAGGAGGTTCAGTGGGACAGAGAAATGGTAGGAAAATCAGTAAACGAGATGATGGAATATGTGGCAACAAAGTGCAAGGAGGCAGAGGAAAGTTTTGTTCCCAAGGGAAACAGAAATAATAGGAAGACCAAGACGAGTCCTTGGTTTACCCGAAGGTGTAGGGAGGCAAAAGCTAAGTGCAACAGAGAATGGAAAAGGTACAGGAGGCATAGGACCCAGGAAAACAAGGAGATTAGTAGAAGAGCCAGAAACGAGTATGCGCAGATAAGGAGGGAGGCCCAGAGACAGTATGAAAACGACATAGCATCGAAAGTCAAATCTGACCCGAAACTGCTGTATAGCCACATTAGGAAGAAGACAACAGTCAAGGACCAGGTGATAAGGCTGAGGAAAGAAGGTGGGGAACTCACAAGAAACGATCAAGAGGTATGTGAGGAGCTCAACACGAGATTTAAGGAAGTATTTACAGTAGAGACAGGAAGGACTCTGGGGGGACAGACCAGATGGGGACACCAACAAGGAATACACCAACAAGTGTTGGACGACATACATACAGATGAGGAGGAGGTGAAGAAACTGCTAAGGGACATCGATACCTCAAAGGCAATGGGACCGGACAACATCTCTCCATGGGTCCTTAGAGAGGGAGCAGATATGTTGTGCGTACCACTTACCACAATCTTCAACACATCCCTGGAAACTGGGCAACTACCTGAGGTATGGAAGACAGCAAATGTAGTTCCCATTTTCAAAAAAGGAGACAGAAAAGAGGCACTAAACTATAGACCTGTGTCATTGACGTGTATAGTATGCAAAATTATGGAGAAGATTATCAGGAGGAGAGTGGTGGAGCACCTGGAACGGAACAGGAGTATAAATGCCAACCAGCACGGATTCACGGAAGGCAAATCCTGTGTCACAAACCTTCTGGAGTTTTATGATAAAATAACAGAAGTAAGACAAGAGAGAGAGGGGTGGGTTGATTGCATCTTCTTGGACTGCAAGAAGGCCTTTGACACAGTTCCTCACAAGAGATTAGTGCAGAAGCTAGAGCATCAGGCGCATATAACAGGAAGGGCACTGCAATGGATCAGAGAATACCTGACAGGGAGGCAACAACGAGTCATGGTACGTAATGATGTATCACAGTGGGCACCTGTGACGAGCGGGGTCCCACAGGGGTCGGTCCTAGGACCAGTGCTATTTTTGGTATATGTGAACGACATGACGGAAGGGTTAGACTCAGAAGTGTCCCTGTTTGCAGATGATGTGAAGTTAATGAGGAGAATTAAATCTGATGAGGACCAGGCAGGACTTCAAAGAGACCTGGACAGACTGGACACCTGGTCCAGCAAATGGCTTCTCGAATTTAATCCTGCCAAATGCAAAGTCATGAAGATAGGGGAAGGGCACAGAAGACCACAGACAGAGTATAGGCTAGGTGGCCAAAGACTGCAAACCTCACTCAAGGAGAAAGATCTTGGGGTGAGTATAACACCGAGCATGTCTCCGGAAGCACACATCAATCAGATAACTGCTGCAGCATATGGGCGCCTGGCAAACCTGAGAACAGCATTCCGACACCTTAGTAAGGAATCATTCAAGACACTGTACACCGTGTATGTCAGGCCCATACTGGAGTATGCAGCACCTGTTTGGAACCCGCACTTGATAAAGCACGTCAAGAAACTAGAGAAAGTACAAAGGTTTGCAACAAGGTTAGTTCCAGAGCTAAGGGGAATGTCCTATGAAGAAAGATTAAGGGAAATCGGCCTGACGACACTGGAGGACAGGAGGGTCAGGGGAGACATGATAACGACATATAAAATACTGCGTGGAATAGACAAGGTGGACAAGGACAGGATGTTCCAGGGAGGGGACACAGAAACAAGAGGCCACAATTGGAAGTTGAAGACACAAATGAGTCAGAGAGATAGTAGGAAGTATTTCTTCAGTCATAGAGTTGTAAGGCAGTGGAATAGCCTAGAAAATGACGTAGTGGAGGCAGGAACCATACACAGTTTTAAGACGAGGTTTGATAAAGCTCATGGAGCGGGGAGAGAGAGGGTCTAGTAGCAACCGGTGAAGAGGCGGGGCCAGGAGCTAGGACTCGACCCCTGCAACCACAAATAGGTGAGTACACACACACACACACACACACACACACACACACCTTGGTATACAGAATATACAATGAGAGATGCACATATCTTTATGTACATAAACACACAAACTAGAGAAAGACGCCTCTCGAAGTATATACATTGAGTAATACCTCATATATATATAAAATATATATATATATATATATATATATATATATATATATATATATATATATATATATATATATATATATATATTTATATTTATATAAATATATATAATGGCGTGCCGAATAGGTAAAAATGGTCAATTAGCAAGAACTCACTTAAAATTAAGTCTTTCTAAAATTTTCTCTTATACGTTTAAAAATACATATTTTTTCATTTATGTTAATGTAAAGTTAATAATTTTGTACCAAAAGAATCTTAGAAAACTTACCTAACCTTATTATAACAAACGCAATTTAATTTAGTCTAATCCAACTAAATATATTTTAGATAAGTTTACAATAATTTAAAAATAAACAAACACAGTGAAATATTTTTTTTTTTCGTTAGGTTCAGACCAATTTTCGCAAAATTATTGCGTACACAAAATTTCGCTTGTCTTATTCGGCAAGCTGTACTTATTCGGTACAGCATATATATATATATATATATATATATATATATATATATATATATATATATATATATATATATATATATATATATATATATATATATATATATATATATGTGGGACCCATAGCCTCGGAGAAGTGGATAAAAAGGCTTCGAGGAGGAATATTTGGGTTTCTTCCTGAAGCCGTTTGAATATTCCACTTCCCCTACCACCCCATCTTTTAAACTTTTTTTTTTTACCAATAGGAATATTTTATTACATAACATGGCACAGAAGATTTAAGAGATACATTGTTAATATAAAGGTGGCATATACGGTACATGTTGTTACGTGTGTATCACCGATTATAAGGCGAAAATCTCATCCAGCTCCTCAGAGCTGGGGCGTGTGCCCAAAATGCAGCAGGCATTACCCCTTTGAACAGCCGCACTGAGCCGCTGGAACAGAAAACTAGCTGCCCTGGGATCCCTAGTTACCCTGATGAGTCTTTTTCCCAGCTCCTTAAGGAAATTAGATGCACTCTTTCCCCATGAGCCAAGGGTCTCTGAGCCTATGGGAACAAACATGTAATGATGGGCAAGTTCTCCATATTTTCTAGACTTTTGGGACTCCCTGAAGCTGGCGGCTGCCCCTCCTTCCTCCCTGGTGTATTGGAGATAGGTATCAGCCAAGGTAGATGCACATGTATAGTCCCACACCACCTGCTTCCCATCTGTCCAGGCTTGAAGGGTGATACCATCTGGACGCTTCTGGCTGCCATCAGATCTGCATAGTTGGGGTGGCTCCCTTACTGCTGGGCATCCAGCTGTTGTGAGGCTCCTCTTGATAATGTTATTAACCTCCTCATGTCTTGCAATCTTTCCCTCGGATTTACGGCACACAAGACCGTGGTACCCGAATCGGTCTGCTGCTTCACTGTCACAAATACACCTGTGTTCGGCGAGAATAGGGGCGGCAAGTCGAAGGGCATCACCAATGCGGATGGTCTGTGGGTCGAGGCGTGTGCCAAGGCTGGAGTTGGGAACAGCTAACAGAAAGTCCCCAGCATGAGGGGCTCTCACTGCCAGGAGGCGGACTCTATCCTTCCCTGACACACTCTGAAGCATTGTTGAGGCAATATTTTCCACTATTGGACCATCCCAGTGCGATTGTTTATAGTTGTTGAGGGGAGCAGGTCTGGTTTCAGAGCCCGTTAGATTATCCCAGATCATTGCTCCGTCAATGAATTTTTGGTCCTGGAATCCAATCTTGTCCCTAAGATGTTCAGGAAGAATCGCTGCTACAAGCTCTCTGGATGCAATACACGAGGATAGAAAAGCAGGTAACGCAATCTGTGATGACTTGCGGACACCAATGCCTCCTAGTCTGACTGGAAGTGTAGCTTGGTTACACTGCCCGTCTTCTAGAGTAAGGTTAAGTACTTTCGTAAAAATCTGCCTCAGAATACTGTCATATTCGTGCAGTATAGGGTTATCATATGAAGGTGCACATCTTAGGAAATATGTCAACCTGGGCAGACTCAAGCACTTTGTGAGAAGGTACAAGGCATGGTGGGTGTCCAGATTGCCTATTCGTTGTTCCATTCTCCTTAACTCTTCCAATTTCTTCCTGAGAATTGTGTCAATGGCATTGCTTCCCAGAGGTGCTCCTAGCAAGACACTATTTGTGGGGGCAATGACTGCTGCTCCTGGTAGTTTTGATCTCACTGCATTTATCACTTGTTGACTGACTGAGATGATTTCACATTTGGATGGATTCAGGATGAGACCCATTTCCTGTCCCCGTGTCATTACCTGTGTAAGGTCATGTAGGGGGGACTCCTTTGTACCTGCTAGTGTGCCATCATCTAGGAACCAGATGTTTAGCTCGCTGGTCAGTCTGACTGTGATTTCCCTAACTGCTATACAGAAGAGAAATGGTGCAAGAGGATCTCCTTGTTGGACACCCTCCGATGATGTGATTTCATGCTCTCCAAAGAGAAGCATTGATTCCTTGCTATACCCAGCTGAAACAAAAGGGAAGAGACCAGGGAAATGTTCTTGTACTGCTGCTAATATCACGTCTCTTTTCAGGAGATTGAACGCATTCTTGAAATCTAATTTTACCACTGCATTGTCCTCAGGCAGGTTGTTGATATATGCCCTTGTTGCATGAACCGCTGCTTCACTTCCTTGAGAGACCCCAAAGCCAAGCTGGTTTGGTTGAAACATCATGGCTGCCTGTGCACGAATACTTCGGACAGCAGCTTTGGATACGAGGCGGCGTAACGTGTTGCCTACTGCAATTGGCCGAATTCCTCCACCCTTCTTTTTAAGTGCACAAAGTGTTGCACCAAAACAGAAAGGTCTAATTTCATCAGGAATCAGACCAGCCAAGGAATTGTTGATCTCTGAAAGCAGTGTCTCTGCAATTTCCACAATAACTGGATTAACCATTTCCTTTAAATGCTGTGGCCTTATTCCAGTGTAACCCCCAGCAGAGCCAGATGGGAACGACATTATTGCTTTGTAAATGTCTGAGTCTTCCACAATCAATGGTTCCATAGTGGGAACAGAGGTGTTGGAACTGTTGGTGCCACTGGTTTCCCTGGCAGGGTGCTTTCCTCCAAGTGTTTCAGCAGTGTCAGCATCCCTGGGAGCAACTGTATCTTCACTGGTAATAATTCTGATTGCCCCCACTGTGTTGCCCTCTTCAATTTTCTTGCTCACCTGGACTCTGACTTTTTCACTGTCAGTAGAGTGAGTGGGGGTTCTGCCTCTCCCTTTTTTGTGTTGACGGGGAAGGCGAATGAGGTTATCAACTCTAGGAAAATATCTTAAGGATTTAATTATCATTGAGGCTAGCCTCTTTCCCCTTCTTTCCGGCACAGCTAAGCAGACATTGCCAAAAAGTAGCAAGTTGTGCCATGCCTTGATGGTTGGTGGAGCATTTAAGATAGTGGAACCATCGTTTACTTTTTTCAAGAGGTCTGTAAGTTTCCCAGCTGCGTGTGGACGGGCTGCTTTGGGAATATGTGTGAGTGTCCTCGTACCTGTTGCTTTAATTGCTTCCAAGAGATTGTCTGATGAGATGAAATCTGTTGGAGTGGGTTCAGGTGCCTGAGGTGGCTCTGGATCATCACTTTCCACAGGAGGACATCCTGAACCAGGGCAACTACCGTGTTTGCAGAGGAAACCATTAGAGTTAAGACAACGAAGCTGTAAGCATGACCGACACTTGCCTCTCCTAGTATTGCCAGCAGTGCCATTTCCCTGGCTGCTTGCTTCCTCCTGGTTGGCATCCATCTGCTAGAAATTGGAGCACATCTCCAATTTTATTGACCTAAGAAAAGCTTTTGACACAGTAGACCACGACATCCTACTCCACAAACTTGATCATTACGGTATAAGAGGCCATGCGCTTGCTTATTACTAATAGGTATCAGTACGTCACCATTAAAGACACAGCATCAGCAACACGGCCACTTGATACTGGAGTTCCGCAGGGAAGTGTCCTTGGTCCCCTGCTCTTCCTCATATACATCAATGACCTTCCAAACGTATCCCAACACCTGAAACCCATTCTTTTTGCTGATGACACGACTTATGTCATCTCTCACCCTAATCTTGCCACCCTCAACACCATTGTGAATGAGGAGCTGATTAAAATATCGACTTGGATGACAGCCAATAAACTTACGCTTAACACTGACAAAACCTACTATATTATGTTTGGTAGCAGAGCAGGAGATGCACAAATTAACATTAAGATTGACAACACTCTAATTACCAGAAATAATGGGGGCAAATTCCTAGGCTTATACCTTGACAACAACCTGAATTTCAGCACCCATATCCAGCATATAACCAAAAAAGTATCCAAAACGGTTGGGATCCTCTCCAAGATACGATACTACGTGCCGTAAAATGCCCTTCTCACACTATACCACTCACTTATTTATCCATACCTCACCTATGCTATTTGTGCTTGGGGATCAACTGCAGCAACACACCTAAAGCCAATAATAACCCAACAAAAAGCTGCAGTAAGAATAATCACTAAATCCCATCCCTGGCAACACACCCCCCCCCACTCTTCATAGACCTAAACTTACTCCCTGTTCAGTACATCCACACTTACTACTGTGCAATCTACATCTACAGGGCCTTAAACTCTAATATCAACCTTGACCTAAAACGCTTTCTTGATAGTTGTGACAGAACCCACAGGCATAACACCAGACACAAACATCTCTACGACATTCCCCGTGTCCGACTAAACCTTTACAAAAATTCAATTTATGTCAAAGGCCCTAAAATCTGGAATACCCTACCTGAGAACTCTAGAACTGCAGACACATTCATCACCTTCAAAACTACCATTAGAAAACATCTTATCTCCCTGATACACTCCGTCAACTAACTACACGAATACCACCTGGTGGTTCACACTTACACTCACTCATTCATTTGACCATAAACAGAAATATTAATCTCAATCTTAAAATAATGAATCCTGTGATACTCCAATACTGAAACTATGTACTGTGCCAAAACAAAAGCATTCACATTGTTAAACTCATAAACTAGTATTTAGTCACTTAGCCATAATACCAACTTACCTCATAATTTGTAATATTTTACAATTAAGAATAAAACTAAGTCTGCCCGAAATGCCTAGCCATGCTAAGCGTTCTAGTGGTACACTCTGTAATCACAATTTTACTACATGTAAACCAAACAATAACCAAATTTCTGTAAACTCAGCATTGTAATCCTTATAGAGAATAAACTTTGAATTGAATTGAATTGAATCTTGTGAGATTGTTAGAGTAAAACGCTGAAAAGAAAAAACAATGACGAAGAGCTCTCTCCTCTGGCCGCTGGATCTCCCGTCACTCTCCAATCTTTATATATATATATATATATATATATATATATATATATATATATATATCCAGATGTACTTCTGTTAATTTTTTGCTGCCTATTGCTTAGGGCTACTGTGTATCCATTTGCTCCTACGTTCCCATCCACACGATAGATATGGGATGCACAATAAACTAGCCACTACCGTCCACAAGATGGATATGGGGTACACAAATATACTAGCCATTATCGTCCACAGGATGGATGTGAAGTGCACAATAAACTAGCCACTTGGACGGCAAACTCTCGTCATTATTTGAAGAATGGGGTATCAAAACCCCTTACCTATGACAGACGAGATTTACATAAAAAAACACCCAGTTATTCACACTGTTAAAGAGCCACCGTTCTTAAAACCATGAAGCAAAGGTTTGTATGGCAACCTTGACCACCGGAGTCAATCACCATCGACCCTACGAACACAAGGGTCAATAATGATGCAGGTAAATAAAGCCACATACTGACCCTCACTCACACACTGTGGTCATAAGGATTTACCACGAGGGTTCCTGACCATAGCATCCCTGGAATTGGTTGTAGGTATGTTAAAGGTATGGGTTTCAGGTACGGCAATAATTATGTCAGCTGACCTTTCTTTCAAAGAACATAACAAGACAAAGATCACGACAGCCAGGAGGATGACAGGGTGGGTATTGAGAACTTTCAAAACATGGGAAATAATGCCAATGGTGACACTTTTCAAATCGCTAGTGCTCCCTCACTTGGAATATTGCTCAGTGTTGACGCCCCCGTTCAAGACAAGAGAAATAATAAGATCCTGAACAAAAACAGAGATGGTTTACTGTCCACATAGAGCCAGTAAAGCATTTAAATTACTGGGAACACCTGAAAGTCTCGAACATGTACTCACTGGAGCGGAGGAGAGAGAGATACATTATAATATACCATCACTCACTATAAGATCACTTCCCGTAGCATTACATCCTGGACTATCGCTCACTGTACCATCACTTCCTGTAGAATCACATCTGTAGCATTACATCGTGTAGTACCACTCCCTGTAGCATCACTTCTTGTAGCATCACTTCCTGTAGCATTACTTCCGGTAGCATTACATCATGTAGCATTACTTCTCGTAGCATCACTTCTTGTATCACTTCCAGTAGCATCACTTCCTGTAGCATTACTTCCGGTAGCATTACATCATGTAGCATTACTTCTCGTAGCATCACTTCTTGTATCACTTCCAGTAGCATCACTTCCTGCAGCATCACTTCCTGTAGCATCACTTCCTGCAGCATCACTTCCTGTAGCATCACTTGCTGCATCACTTCCTGTAGCATCACTTCCTGCAGCATCACTTCCTGTAGCATCACTTCCTGCAGCATCACTCCCTGTAGCATCACTTCATGTAGCATTACTTCTCGTAGCATCACTTCTTGTATCACTTCCAGTAGCATCACTTCATGCAGCATCACTTCCTGTAGCATCACTTCCTGCAGCATCACTCCCTGTAGCATCACTTCCTGCAGCATAACCTCCTGTAGCATTACGTCCTGTAGCATCACTTCCTCTACCATCACTCCTTGTAGTATCACTTCACATAGCATCACTTTCTGTCTTATCACTTCCTGAAGTATTACTTCCTGTAACATCACTTCCTGTAGCATCACTTCCTGTAGCATTGCTTCCTGCAACAACACTTCCTGTAGCATCACTTCCTGTAGCATCACTTCCTGCAACAACACTTCCTGTAGCATCACTTCCTGTAGCATCACTTCCTGTAGCATCGCTTCCTGTAGCATCGCTTCCTGTAGCATCGCTTCCTTCAACAACACTACCTGCAGATTCTCTTCCTGCAACAACACTTCCTGTAGCATCGCTTCCTGTAGCATCGCTTCCTGCAACAACACTTCCTGTAGCATCACTTCCTGTAGCATCGCTTCCTGCAACAACACTTCCTGTAGCATCATTTTCTGTAGCATCACTTTCTGTAGCATCACTTCCTGTAGCATCGCTTACTGCAACAACACTTCCTGTAGCATCATTTCCTTTAACATCGCTTCCTGCAACAGCACTTCCTGTAGCATCGCTTTCTGTAGCATCGCTTCCTGCAACAACACTTCCTGTAGCATCGATTCCTGCAACAACACTTCCTGTAGCATCACTTCCTGTAGCATCGCTTCCTGCAACAACACTTCCTGTAGCATCACTTTCTGTAGCATCACTTCCTGTAGCATCGCTTCCTGCAACAACACTTCCTGTAGCATCGATTCCAGTAGCATCGCTTCCTGCAACAACACTTCCTGTAGCATCACTTCCTGTAGCATCGCTTCCTGCAACAACACTTCTTGTAGTATCACTTCCTGTAGCATCACTTCCTGCAGCATCACTTCCTGTAGCATCGCTTTCCGTAGCATCACTTCCTGAAGCATCACTTCCTGTAGCATCACTTTCTGTAGCATCACTTCCTGCAGCATCACTTCCTGTAGCATCACTTCCTGTAGCATCACTTCCTGTAGCATCACTTCCTGTAGCATCGCTTCCTGCAACAATACTTCCTGTAGCATCGCTTCCTGCAACAACACTTCCTGTAGCATCACTTCCTGTAGCATCGCTTCCTGCAACAACACTTCTTGTAGTATCACTTCCTGTAGCATCACTTCCTGTAGCATCGATTCCTGTAGCATCGCTTCCTGCAACAACACTTCCTGTAGCATCGATTCCTGTAGCATCGCTTCCTGCAACAACACTTCCTGTAGCATCACTTCCTGTAGCATCACTTCCTGCAACAACACTTCCTGTAGCATCACTTCCTGTAGCATCGATTCCTGTAGCATCACTTCCTGTAGCATCGATTCCTGCAACAACACTTCCTGTAGCATCGATTCCTGTAGCATCACTTCCTGCAACAACACTACCTGTAGTATCACTTCCTGTAGCATCACTTCCTGTAGCATCGCTTCCTGCAACAACACTTCTTGTAGTATCACTTCCTGTAGCATCACTTCCTGCATCACTTCCTGTAGCATCGCTTTCTGTAGCATCACTTCCTGAAGCATCACTTCCTGTAGCATCACTTCCTGTAGCATCACTTCCTGCAGCATCACTTCCTGTAGCATCACTTCCTGTAGCATCACTTCCTGTAGCATCACTTCCTGTAGCATCGCTTCCTGCAACAATACTTCCTGTAGCATCGCTTCCTGCAACAACACTTCCTGTAGCATCACTTCCTGTAGCATCGCTTCCTGCAACAACACTTCTTGTAGTATCACTTCCTGTAGCATCACTTCCTGCAGCATCACTTCCTGTAGCATCGCTTTCTGTAGCATCACTTCCTGAAGCATCACTTCCTGTAGCATCACTTCCTGTAGCATCACTTCCTGCAGCATCACTTCCTGTAGCATCACTTCCTGTAGCATCACTTCCTGTAGCATCACTTCCTGTAGCATCGCTTCTTGCAACAATACTTCCTGTAGCATCGCTTCCTGCAACAACACTTCCTGTAGCATCACTTCCTGTAGCATCGCTTCCTGCAACAACACTTCTTGTAGTATCACTTCCTGTAGCATCACTTCCTGTAGCATCGATTCCTGTAGCATCGCTTCCTGCAACAACACTTCCTGTAGCATCGATTCCTGTAGCATCGCTTCCTGCAACAACACTACCTGTAGTATCACTTCCTGTAGCATCACTTCCTGTAGCATCGCTTCCTGCAACAACACTTCTTGTAGTATCACTTCCTGTAGCATCACTTCCTGCAGCATCACTTCCTGTAGCATCGCTTTCTGTAGCATCACTTCCTGAAGCATCACTTCCTGTAGCATCACTTCCTGTAGCATCACTTCCTGCAGCATCACTTCCTGTAGCATCACTTCCTGTAGCATCACTTCCTGTAGCATCACTTCCTGTAGCATCGCTTCCTGCAACAATACTTCCTGTAGCATCGCTTCCTGCAACAACACTTCCTGTAGCATCACTTCCTGTAGCATCGCTTCCTGCAACAACACTTCTTGTAGTATCACTTCCTGTAGCATCACTTCCTGCAGCATCACTTCCTGTAGCATCGCTTTCTGTAGCATCACTTCCTGAAGCATCACTTCCTGTAGCATCACTTCCTGTAGCATCACTTCCTGCAGCATCACTTCCTGTAGCATCACTTCCTGTAGCATCACTTCCTGTAGCATCACTTCCTGTAGCATCGCTTCTTGCAACAATACTTCCTGTAGCATCGCTTCCTGCAACAACACTTCCTGTAGCATCACTTCCTGTAGCATCGCTTCCTGCAACAACACTTCTTGTAGTATCACTTCCTGTAGCATCACTTCCTGTAGCATCGATTCCTGTAGCATCGCTTCCTGCAACAACACTTCCTGTAGCATCGATTCCTGTAGCATCGCTTCCTGCAACAACACTTCCTGTAGCATCACTTCCTGTAGCATCACTTCCTGCAACAACACTTCCTGTAGCATCACTTCCTGTAGCATCGATTCCTGTAGCATCACTTCCTGTAGCATCGATTCCTGCAACAACACTTCCTGTAGCATCGATTCCTGTAGCATCACTTCCTGCAACAACACTACCTGTAGTATCACTTCCTGTAGCATCACTTCCTGTAGCATCGCTTCCTGCAACAACACTTCTTGTAGTATCACTTCCTGTAGCATCACTTCCTGCAGCATCACTTCCTGTAGCATCGCTTTCTGTAGCATCACTTCCTGAAGCATCACTTCCTGTAGCATCACTTCCTGTAGCATCACTTCCTGCAGCATCACTTCCTGTAGCATCACTTCCTGTAGCATCACTTCCTGTAGCATCACTTCCTGTAGCATCGCTTCCTGCAACAATACTTCCTGTAGCATCGCTTCCTGCAACAACACTTCCTGTAGCATCACTTCCTGTAGCATCGCTTCCTGCAACAACACTTCTTGTAGTATCACTTCTTGTAGCATCACTTCCTGTAGCATCGATTCCTGTAGCATCGCTTCCTGCAACAACACTTCCTGTAGCATCGATTCCTGTAGCATCGCTTCCTGCAACAACACTTCCTGTAGCATCACTTCCTGTAGCATCACTTCCTGCAACAACACTTCCTGTAGCATCACTTCCTGTAGCATCGATTCCTGTAGCATCACTTCCTGTAGCATCGATTCCTGCAACAACACTTCCTGTAGCATCGATTCCTGTAGCATCACTTCCTGCAACAACACTACCTGTAGTATCACTTCCTGTAGCATCACTTCCTGTAGCATCACTTCCTGCAGCATCGCTTCCTGCAACACTTCCTGTAGCATCACTTCCTGTAGCATCGCTTCTTGCAACACTTCCTGTAGCATCATTTCCTGTAGTATCGCTTCCTGCAACGTTTCCTGCAACAGCACTTCCTGTAGCATCACTTCCTGTAGCATCACTTCCTGTAGCATCACTTCCTGTAGCATCGCTTCTTGCAACAATACTTCCTGTAGCATCGCTTCCTGCAACAACACTTCCTGTAGCATCACTTCCTGTAGCATCGCTTCCTGCAACAACACTTCTTGTAGTATCACTTCCTGTAGCATCACTTCCTGTAGCATCGATTCCTGTAGCATCGCTTCCTGCAACAACACTTCCTGTAGCATCGATTCCTGTAGCATCGCTTCCTGCAACAACACTTCCTGTAGCATCACTTCCTGTAGCATCACTTCCTGCAACAACACTTCCTGTAGCATCACTTCCTGTAGCATCGATTCCTGTAGCATCACTTCCTGTAGCATCGATTCCTGCAACAACACTTCCTGTAGCATCGATTCCTGTAGCATCACTTCCTGCAACAACACTACCTGTAGTATCACTTCCTGTAGCATCACTTCCTGTAGCATCGCTTCCTGCAACAACACTTCTTGTAGTATCACTTCCTGTAGCATCACTTCCTGCAGCATCACTTCCTGTAGCATCGCTTTCTGTAGCATCACTTCCTGAAGCATCACTTCCTGTAGCATCACTTCCTGTAGCATCACTTCCTGCAGCATCACTTCCTGTAGCATCACTTCCTGTAGCATCACTTCCTGTAGCATCACTTCCTGTAGCATCGCTTCCTGCAACAATACTTCCTGTAGCATCGCTTCCTGCAACAACACTTCCTGTAGCATCACTTCCTGTAGCATCGCTTCCTGCAACAACACTTCTTGTAGTATCACTTCTTGTAGCATCACTTCCTGTAGCATCGATTCCTGTAGCATCGCTTCCTGCAACAACACTTCCTGTAGCATCGATTCCTGTAGCATCGCTTCCTGCAACAACACTTCCTGTAGCATCACTTCCTGTAGCATCACTTCCTGCAACAACACTTCCTGTAGCATCACTTCCTGTAGCATCGATTCCTGTAGCATCACTTCCTGTAGCATCGATTCCTGCAACAACACTTCCTGTAGCATCGATTCCTGTAGCATCACTTCCTGCAACAACACTACCTGTAGTATCACTTCCTGTAGCATCACTTCCTGTAGCATCGCTTCCTGCAACAACACTTCTTGTAGTATCACTTCCTGTAGCATCACTTCCTGCATCACTTCCTGTAGCATCGCTTTCTGTAGCATCACTTCCTGAAGCATCACTTCCTGTAGCATCACTTCCTGTAGCATCACTTCCTGCAGCATCACTTCCTGTAGCATCACTTCCTGTAGCATCACTTCCTGTAGCATCACTTCCTGTAGCATCGCTTCCTGCAACAATACTTCCTGTAGCATCGCTTCCTGCAACAACACTTCCTGTAGCATCACTTCCTGTAGCATCGCTTCCTGCAACAACACTTCTTGTAGTATCACTTCCTGTAGCATCACTTCCTGCAGCATCACTTCCTGTAGCATCGCTTTCTGTAGCATCACTTCCTGAAGCATCACTTCCTGTAGCATCACTTCCTGTAGCATCACTTCCTGCAGCATCACTTCCTGTAGCATCACTTCCTGTAGCATCACTTCCTGTAGCATCACTTCCTGTAGCATCGCTTCTTGCAACAATACTTCCTGTAGCATCGCTTCCTGCAACAACACTTCCTGTAGCATCACTTCCTGTAGCATCGCTTCCTGCAACAACACTTCTTGTAGTATCACTTCCTGTAGCATCACTTCCTGTAGCATCGATTCCTGTAGCATCGCTTCCTGCAACAACACTTCCTGTAGCATCGATTCCTGTAGCATCGCTTCCTGCAACAACACTACCTGTAGTATCACTTCCTGTAGCATCACTTCCTGTAGCATCGCTTCCTGCAACAACACTTCTTGTAGTATCACTTCCTGTAGCATCACTTCCTGCAGCATCACTTCCTGTAGCATCGCTTTCTGTAGCATCACTTCCTGAAGCATCACTTCCTGTAGCATCACTTCCTGTAGCATCACTTCCTGCAGCATCACTTCCTGTAGCATCACTTCCTGTAGCATCACTTCCTGTAGCATCACTTCCTGTAGCATCGCTTCCTGCAACAATACTTCCTGTAGCATCGCTTCCTGCAACAACACTTCCTGTAGCATCACTTCCTGTAGCATCGCTTCCTGCAACAACACTTCTTGTAGTATCACTTCCTGTAGCATCACTTCCTGCAGCATCACTTCCTGTAGCATCGCTTTCTGTAGCATCACTTCCTGAAGCATCACTTCCTGTAGCATCACTTCCTGTAGCATCACTTCCTGCAGCATCACTTCCTGTAGCATCACTTCCTGTAGCATCACTTCCTGTAGCATCACTTCCTGTAGCATCGCTTCTTGCAACAATACTTCCTGTAGCATCGCTTCCTGCAACAACACTTCCTGTAGCATCACTTCCTGTAGCATCGCTTCCTGCAACAACACTTCTTGTAGTATCACTTCCTGTAGCATCACTTCCTGTAGCATCGATTCCTGTAGCATCGCTTCCTGCAACAACACTTCCTGTAGCATCGATTCCTGTAGCATCGCTTCCTGCAACAACACTTCCTGTAGCATCACTTCCTGTAGCATCACTTCCTGCAACAACACTTCCTGTAGCATCACTTCCTGTAGCATCGATTCCTGTAGCATCACTTCCTGTAGCATCGATTCCTGCAACAACACTTCCTGTAGCATCGATTCCTGTAGCATCACTTCCTGCAACAACACTACCTGTAGTATCACTTCCTGTAGCATCACTTCCTGTAGCATCGCTTCCTGCAACAACACTTCTTGTAGTATCACTTCCTGTAGCATCACTTCCTGCAGCATCACTTCCTGTAGCATCGCTTTCTGTAGCATCACTTCCTGAAGCATCACTTCCTGTAGCATCACTTCCTGTAGCATCACTTCCTGCAGCATCACTTCCTGTAGCATCACTTCCTGTAGCATCACTTCCTGTAGCATCACTTCCTGTAGCATCGCTTCCTGCAACAATACTTCCTGTAGCATCGCTTCCTGCAACAACACTTCCTGTAGCATCACTTCCTGTAGCATCGCTTCCTGCAACAACACTTCTTGTAGTATCACTTCTTGTAGCATCACTTCCTGTAGCATCGATTCCTGTAGCATCGCTTCCTGCAACAACACTTCCTGTAGCATCGATTCCTGTAGCATCGCTTCCTGCAACAACACTTCCTGTAGCATCACTTCCTGTAGCATCACTTCCTGCAACAACACTTCCTGTAGCATCACTTCCTGTAGCATCGATTCCTGTAGCATCACTTCCTGTAGCATCGATTCCTGCAACAACACTTCCTGTAGCATCGATTCCTGTAGCATCACTTCCTGCAACAACACTACCTGTAGTATCACTTCCTGTAGCATCACTTCCTGTAGCATCACTTCCTGCAGCATCGCTTCCTGCAACACTTCCTGTAGCATCACTTCCTGTAGCATCGCTTCTTGCAACACTTCCTGTAGCATCATTTCCTGTAGTATCGCTTCCTGCAACGTTTCCTGCAACAGCACTTCCTGTAGCATCACTTCCTGTAGCATCACTTCCTGTAGCATCACTTCCTGTAGCATCGCTTCTTGCAACAATACTTCCTGTAGCATCGCTTCCTGCAACAACACTTCCTGTAGCATCACTTCCTGTAGCATCGCTTCCTGCAACAACACTTCTTGTAGTATCACTTCCTGTAGCATCACTTCCTGTAGCATCGATTCCTGTAGCATCGCTTCCTGCAACAACACTTCCTGTAGCATCGATTCCTGTAGCATCGCTTCCTGCAACAACACTTCCTGTAGCATCACTTCCTGTAGCATCACTTCCTGCAACAACACTTCCTGTAGCATCACTTCCTGTAGCATCGATTCCTGTAGCATCACTTCCTGTAGCATCGATTCCTGCAACAACACTTCCTGTAGCATCGATTCCTGTAGCATCACTTCCTGCAACAACACTACCTGTAGTATCACTTCCTGTAGCATCACTTCCTGTAGCATCGCTTCCTGCAACAACACTTCTTGTAGTATCACTTCCTGTAGCATCACTTCCTGCAGCATCACTTCCTGTAGCATCGCTTTCTGTAGCATCACTTCCTGAAGCATCACTTCCTGTAGCATCACTTCCTGTAGCATCACTTCCTGCAGCATCACTTCCTGTAGCATCACTTCCTGTAGCATCACTTCCTGTAGCATCACTTCCTGTAGCATCGCTTCCTGCAACAATACTTCCTGTAGCATCGCTTCCTGCAACAACACTTCCTGTAGCATCACTTCCTGTAGCATCGCTTCCTGCAACAACACTTCTTGTAGTATCACTTCTTGTAGCATCACTTCCTGTAGCATCGATTCCTGTAGCATCGCTTCCTGCAACAACACTTCCTGTAGCATCGATTCCTGTAGCATCGCTTCCTGCAACAACACTTCCTGTAGCATCACTTCCTGTAGCATCACTTCCTGCAACAACACTTCCTGTAGCATCACTTCCTGTAGCATCGATTCCTGTAGCATCACTTCCTGTAGCATCGATTCCTGCAACAACACTTCCTGTAGCATCGATTCCTGTAGCATCACTTCCTGCAACAACACTACCTGTAGTATCACTTCCTGTAGCATCACTTCCTGTAGCATCACTTCCTGCAGCATCGCTTCCTGCAACACTTCCTGTAGCATCACTTCCTGTAGCATCGCTTCTTGCAACACTTCCTGTAGCATCATTTCCTGTAGTATCGCTTCCTGCAACGTTTCCTGCAACAGCACTTCCTGTAGCATCACTTCCTGTAGCATCGCTTCCTGTAGCATCGCTTCCTGCAACAACACTTCCTGTAGCATCACTTCCTGTAGCATCGCTTCCTGCAACACTTCCTGTAGCATCACTTTCTGTAGCATCACTTCCTGTAGCATCGCTTCCTGCAACAACACTTCCTGTAGCATCACTTCCTGTAGCATCGCTTCCTGCAACACTTCCTGTAACATCACTTTCTGTAGCATCACTTCCTGCAGCATCGCTTCCTGCAACAACACTTCCTGTAGCATCACTTCCTGTAGCATCGCTTTCTGCAACAACACTTCCTGTAGCATCATTTCCTGTAGCATCGCTTTCTGCAACAACACTTCCTGTAGCATCACTTCCTGTAGCATTGCTTCCTGCAACAGCACTTCCTGTAGCATCGCCTCCTGCATCGCTTCCTGCAACAACACTTCCTGTAGCATCGCTTTCTGCAACAACACTTCCTGTAGCATCGCTTTCTGCAACAACACTTCCTGTAGCATCGCTTCCTGCAACAACACTTCCTGTAGCACCACTTCCTGTAGCATCACCTTCCTGTAGCATCGCTTCCTGCAACAACACTTCTTGTAGTATCACTTCCTGTAGCATCACTTCCTGTAGCATCGCTTAATTCAACAACACTTCCTGTAGCATCGCTTCCTGCAACAACACTTCCTGTAGCATCGCTTAATTCAACAACACTTCCTGTAGCATCGCTTCCTGCAACAACACTTTCTGTATTATTATTATTATAATCAAGGGGGAAGCGCTAAACCCGGAGGATTATACAGCGCCTGGGGGGGGGATGTGGAAGGCATTCAGGCTTAATTCGGGGAACTGGAGCACAGATCCAATTCCCTAAATCAAGAGCCCCTCACCAACATCAAGGAACCTTCCTTGAGGGGAACACTTTCTGTAGCATCACTTCCTGTAGCATCGCTTCCTGCAACAACACTTCCTGTAGCATCATTTCCTGTAGCATTGCTTCCTGCAACAACACTTCCTGTAGCATCGCTTCCTGCAACAAAACTTCCTGTAGCATCGCTTTCTGCAACAACACTTCCTGTAGCATTGCTTCCTGCAACAACACTTCCTGTAGCATCGCTTCCTGCAACAACACTTCCTGTAGCATCATTTCCTGTAGCATTGCTTCCTGCAACAACACTTCCTGTAGCATCGCTTCCTGCAACAAAACTTCCTGTAGCATCGCTTTCTGCAACAACACTTCCTGTAGCATCGCTTCCTGCAACAACACTTCCTGTAGCACCACTTCCTGTAGCATCACTTCCTGTAGCATCCCTTCCTGCAACAACACTTCTTGTAGTAAAACTTCCTGTAGCATCACTTCCTGTAGCATCGCTTAATTCAACAACACTTCCTGTAGCATCGCTTCCTGCAACAACACTTCTTGTAGCATCACTTCCTGTAGCATCACTTCCTGTAGCATCACTTCCTGTAGCATCGCTTCCTGCAACAACACTTCTTGTAGTATCACTTCCTGTAGCATCACTTGTAGCGTCACTTCCCGTAGCGTCAGCAAGGACACGTCGTGGTTAAGCTTTGCTACTCCGTCTGATAATTTCACCAATGACTAAATGCTATTTAAGCTCTCGTGTTAATTCTCGACTGGTCCCCACAGTTCATAAGTGATCATGAGCAGCCTCCCTCCTACAGTTCTGGCTAGTTAAATGAGCAGGCAGAAGACTAGACGGTTAGAAGACTGGGCAATTATGAACGGACAATTACAAGTGTAGACGGTTAGGCAACTGGATAGTTTCGGGCCGTTAGACTATACTTGATAGTTACTGATGTAGTGACGGAGGACAGGACGACACGAAGATCACTATTATTACTGGAACTATTCCCAGGATTCATACTAGAAGATTGCTATTACAGAAACACACAAGTAGTTAAAATGGTGCTCCCACTGGGTAGTTATCATACAAAATAGTGTAGCATTACACTGCTGTTACACTATTCTGTATCATAATTACAAAGTGGGAACACCAGCAGCGTGCTGCTACACTATTCTATATGACAGTTACCCAGTGGGAACACCAGCAGTGTACTGCTACACTATTCTATATGACAGTTACCCAGTGGGAACACCAGCAGTGTACTGCTACACTATTTTATATGATAGTTACACAGTGGGAGAGGGCTTTGGGATGTATGGGGAGGGAGGGAAATGATAGGGAGGAGGGGAAGGTGGGAAGGAGGAAGTTAGACTGAGTGTACCTAATGTGGGAGAAGACCTAGGGAATGTATTGGGACGGAGGGTGGGAAGGAGGGAGAGAGGTAGGGCAGGTACAGAGAAGGGTTTAAGGAAGTAAGGATGTGCGTACGTGCGTGTGTGTGTGTGTGTGTGTGTGTGTGTGTGTGTGTGTGTGTGTGTGTGTGTGTGTGTGTGTGTGTGTGTGTGTGTGTCAGTGTGTGTACTAGAATTTTCGAAAAATTCATCCCTCCCTCTGGATGCGGCCCACAACATCTGGCTAACACACAGGTACCTATTTTTACTGCTAGGTGGGTAGGAGCAGCAGGGCTGTAACCCGGTAACTTGCCCATGCGTTATCCCCACGCCAGGGAATCGAATCTTGAACCCTGCGATTGTGAATGGAATACGTGGTGGGGCAGTGATGATACCCTTGCAGCTAGTTCCTTCAAGGGGCATCACCACCACCACTAGCACCACAATCACCACAAATAACCACTTTCACCACTACCCCGTCCCCGCTGCTACCACCATCCGCCACCACCATCCTGTCCTCGCGTCCACTCTTACCATCACCAATGGATTATTATGCTGATTAAGGCAACACAAACATCACAAAAACAGATCTGTAATATTAACACCATAGCAGGTTTAAGACACATACCAACTACTTCAGTCAAGACACCCTGACGCAGGGTACACCTTCCCTTTGTTGCTTTGACACCTTTGTGTACCAGAAGGGATCATCCGGGAACACGTTCGTAGATGAAAGTAGATACAGGTGGTAGATAAGGGTAGATGCAGGTAGGTAGAAGGTCAATGAAGTTCACCTGGGTATGGAATGAGTGAGAACCTTCCCATATATGAGAGTCTGAACTCAGGATGTGTAGGAAAAATACACACACGGTGCAGAGTAAGCTTGTGTAAGGAGGGGGGGGCAATGTTTCGCTCTGTGCAGAGCAAATCTGTCTATGCTGAGAGAAATGCTGTCCCAGTGAGTTTCGACCATCGTAAGAGGTTCGCTAGAATCCAACAGCTTTTTGCTGAAAGGCAACTACCACAATGTTTCCCTAGCAACGTTTCGCTCTGTGTAGAACTCCAGCAAGACTATCGAACCCAATCAAGCTGAACATAGAGCGAAACGTAGGAAGGTGTGCCATTAGCTCTCCGCCGTGCAACTTTTAAAACCAGCTCTGAACTCTCAATTGCAAGGCCACTGGTATGGTTCCCAACGCTCCTTACACAATCTGGACACCGGATTAAATGATGCAGGGAGTGATTGGACCAGAAGGGTTCAATTGCAGCTCCTGGGACCCCTGACAAATGTTTGCATTCTGATCCAAGTGATGCCAGCAAATGGATTTAATCCTGTAGAATGAAACTCAAAGAATGTTTGTGTGGGAATGTTGGATAAACATCAGAATGTTATTGTACACAGGGATCCTTCCCAGGGGATAACAATGTGTGTAAGAGGTTGGTTGGTTAATGGGGTTTGAAGACTATCTACTACACGAGGGTAATGGACGCTGCACGTCAACTGTTCACCATAAGCCAGGAATACTTTATCACCTAAAATTGCGATTAAAGTGTATGTCTCACAGTGTATATACACTGAGAGATATACACCTCACAGTGTATATACACTGAGAGATATACACCTCACAGTGTATATACACTGAGAGATATACACCTCACAGTGTATATACACTGAGAGACATACACCTCACAGTGTATATACACTGAGAGATATACACCTCACAGTGTATATACACTGAGAGACATACACCTCACAGTGTATATACACTGAGATATATACACCTCACAGTGTATGTACACAGATATACACCTCACAGTGTGTATACACTGAGAGACATACACCTCACAGTGTATATACACTGAGACATACACCTCACAGTGTATATACACTGAGACATACACCTCACAGTATATATACACTGAGATATATACACCTCACAGTGTATATACACATATACACCTCACAGTGTATATACACTAAGAGATATATACCTCACAGTGTATATACACTGAGAGATATATACCTCACAGTGTATATACACTGAGACATACACCTCACAGTATATATACACTGAGATATATACACCTCACAGTGTATATACACATATACACCTCACAGTGTATATACACTAAGAGATATATACCTCACAGTGTATATACACTGAGGGGATATATACCTCACAGTGTATATACACTGAGGGGATATATACCTCACAGTGTATATACACTGAGGGGATATATACCTCACAGTGTATATACACTGAGGGGATATATACCTCACAGTGTATATACACTGAGGGGATATATACCTCACAGTGTATATCCTGTTCATGTAAGATATCAGCGAAGGAATAATAAAATAATAATAATATTATTATTATTATTATTATCATTATATTATTACAAACAACGTAAATATACACGAATGCACACGAACATGCATGCACACGCACTCAAGCGCACGCACGCACGCACGCACAGACGCTCCTAGCATACTATTAACCTCCAATGCTTGCTACGGGTGGTGGTGGGGAGGGGAAGGGAGGGGAGGGGAGGGGGAGAAACAGTTGTGGTATGAAGATGGAGACTCCGGTGGCCGGGTGTGGGCGGTGGGAGGGAGAACAGGAGGGGAGGTAGATGGAGGAGGGGAGGAAGGATGAGAATGGGATAAGAGGCAGGGGAGGGGTAGGGGATTATTGAGGGAGACAGGGAGGGAGAAAGGGAGGGAGGGAGGTGAGGTCTACCAACCATCTTGTTGCACAGACAAGGTACTGCATGCCATCCTGAATCAACTACTGCTCAACACTACCACATTTGCACTCCCTCTATGTCACACTCGCTCCCTCTATGTCACACTCGCTCCCTCTATGTCACACTCGCTCCCTCTATGTATAATACTACACGTTACACATATTGAATGTGTGTGTGTGTGTGTGTGTGTGTGTGTGTGTGTGTGTGTGTGTATGTGTGTGTGTGTGTGTGTGTGTGTGTGTGTGTGTGTGTGTGTGTGTGTGTATGTGTGTGTGTGTATGTGTGTGTGTGTGTGTGTGTGTGTGTGTGTGTGTGTGTGTGTGTGTGTGTGTGTGTGTGTATGTGTGTGTGTGTGTGTGTGTGTGTGTGTGTGTATGTGTGTGTGTGTGTGTGTGTGTGTGTGTGTGTGTGTGTGTGTGTGTGTGTGTGTGTGTGTGTGTGTGTGTGTGTATGTGTGTGTGTGTGTATGTGTGTGTGTGTGTGTGTGTGTGTGTGTGTGTATGTGTGTGTGTGTGTGTGTGTGTGTGTGTGTGTGTGTGTGTGTGTGTGAGTGTGTGTGTGTGTGTGTGTGTGTGTGTGTGTGTGTGTGTGTGTGTGTTGTTCTTTTTACCTTTCCTTAACACCGTCATGAGCATCAGTACCACAACAAACAGGAAAACAATCAAACAATAAATTATACACAAATAACCCGCACATAAAAGAGAGAAGCTTACGACGACGTTTCGGTCCAAGTCTGACCGAAACGTCGTCGTAAGCTTCTCTCTTTTATGTGCGGGTTATTTGTGTATCGTTCCAGTCACGGTATTGTGCCTTTTTGTTATTTTAAACAATAAATTCAGTACAACAGCAGCAGTTCCACTTCCTAAACAGCAGCAACAACAACAACAACAACAACAACAACAACTACAACAGCAACAACTGCAACATGTGCTACACCGACAATAACAGCAGCAACAGCAACATCAGTGGCAGTAACACCGCTTGACATGCTAGAGACCGGACCTCCTACGTCTTCACTTCCTGATATAATTAAGAGATAAACACAGCACTAGCAGCACAGGCTTGAGGGACTGACCACCTCCTATCAAGACTGAGGGACTGACCACCTCCTATCAAGACTGAGGGACTGACCACCTCCTATCAAGACTGAGGGACTGACCACCTCCTATCAAGACTGAGGGACTGACCACCTCCTATCAAGACTGAGGGACTGACCACCTCCTATAAAGACTGAGGGACTGACCACCTCCTATCAAGACTGAGGGACTGACCACCTCCTATCAAGACTGAGGGACTGACCACCTCCTATCAAGACTGAGGGACTGACCACCTCCTATCACGACTGAGGGACTGACCACCTCCTATAAAGACTGAGGGACTGACCACCTCCTATCAAGACTGAGGGACTGACCACCTCCTATCAAGACTGAGGGACTGACCACCTCCTATCACGACTGAGGGACTGACCACCTCCTATAAAGACTGAGGGACTGACCACCTCCTATCAAGACTGAGGGACTGACCACCTCCTATCAAGACTGAGGGACTGACCACCTCCTATCACGACTGAGGGACTGACCACCTCCTATAAAGACTGAGGGACTGACCACCTCCTATCAAGACTGAGGGACTGACCACCTCCTATCAAGACTGAGGGACTGACCACCTCCTATCAAGACTGAGGGACTGACCACCACCTATCAAGACTGAGGGACTGACCACCTCCTATCAAGACTGAGGGACTGACCACCTCCTATCAAGACTGAGGGACTGGCCACCTCCTATCAAGACTGAGGGACTGACCACCTCCTATCAAGACTGAGGGACTCACCACCTCCTATCAAGACTGAGGGACTGACCACCTCCTATCAAGACTGAGGGACTGACCACCTCCTATCAAGACTGAGGGACTGACCACCTCCTATCAAGACTGAGGGACTGACCACCTCCTATAAAGACTGAGGGACTGACCACCTCCTATCAAGACCGAGGGACTGACCACCTCCTATCAAGACCGAGGGACTGACCACCTCCTATCAAGACTGAGGGACTGACAGCCTCTTATGAAAGCCAAGTGAAGAGAAGTTTTAGTAATATGTCAGCTATGCACCAAGTTACCTTGCCATCTTTCCTATGGCCTTTGGTGCCCGTGTTGAAGTGCGTGTGGCTAGCATCAACAGCTTTATTAATCAGGCTATTAATCATGGGGTCTAGGGGCGGGTATCAACGGGGCGGCGAACCCCAGAATCGACCACAGGTAACCTACAGGTGTTACCTGCCCTCCACTGCATACATTTGCAGTGGTGAATTAAAATACAGATTAGTAAACAAGGTTTAAATCTGAGACAACGTTTCGCTCTGTGTAAAGTAATATCAAGTTTTTATAGTGACGACGTTTCGCTCTATATGTTAACTGAGACAACGTTTCGCTTTGTGTAAAGTTTATCAAGTTTTTATTGTGCATTCTTCTGAACAACCACTATCTTGTTTGTTGCTTACACAATGTTAAAGCTTAAAGCTCCACGCAGCCACCACTCCTGGCAGCTTTAATAGCTGCGTTGGGGCACAGGGTACACTCTGGGTACTCTGGCCTCGTCTGGGCCACCGCTACCTACGCCCACACCCACACATCAAGGACACCACCCATAGCCTCTTGCACCCAGCACCCGTATCTTAAACACATTAGATGTGGCATGTTTCGCCCACGGTGGAGTATTTGTCACCTGATTGTGGTCTTACAGTATTGTTTACCAGTACTATGTAAGACTTATGGGAAAGTATTAAACTCGCAAAGGTCATGCGGTACAGAAACTCTCTGAATTGGAATTTTATTCCGAGCAAATAACTAAAGAATGTCTTTTCTGATCGGCATCAAACTTTGAGGAAGGATGGGCATTGCTCAAAGGTTTGCACACATTCTGGGCTGTGTAAGTTTTGATTTGCCAATATTGTTAAACAAACTGGTTTTAAAGAAAAAGCAGGAGAATGCCTCTCAAAAATATTTGTGCAAGATTTGGGTTTCTTGATCGTGGAAACGTTTCACCTGCACAGCAGACGATTTCATCACTTGAATGGAGGCGATTATAACACTGGAGATAGTAGATAGAGTAGTTTTGAGATGATCAGTCCCTCAGCTCTGTAAGGAGGTATTCAGTCCATCAGTCTTGATGAATCTAAAGTAGATGTCCGAGGATTGAGACTTGTATAGTGGAGACAGAAGGTTGCGGAGGGTGTGGTGGCTGAGGGGCCTCGTTCAGTTGTTGACACAAGGGATCACTGCCCCAGAGGATCACAGAGACAGGGCGTCATATGACCACGGCAGCTAACACGTCCTTTCATCAGCCTTGTTTGGTTAGCATGAGGCTACATTAACCCTTTGCTGGAGCACACGGTAGCCTCTCCACCCAAATACGATCATATCCGTGGCGAAGGGTTGGCTAGATTAATGCTCTTCCGTGGTGGAGCGCAAGGTAACCTGCCACTCCAAATTCTGTCATATTATTGCGAAGGAAAGAAACTCGTTGCAATACGACTCTTCACTCAACAGAGCTTTAGTATGACTTGATAAAGCTCTACACAGAGCGAGCAAAACTCTGTTTCTATAAAAGTTTCTTCTGTATGTTGTATTTCTATACCCGTGCCTGTGGGCATTATTCCAGTGCATCCAGGATTAGTCTACACCTCCCTGGAGCACAACCTAACCTTTTCACCTAAACACATCACATGATCTGTGGTCAAGGATGATCTTGGTATAAACCTTGGTAATAAATACCGACAAGTTGGTTTAGAAAGACACGTAAGCAAACACTATAACATATTTATTAGAAAACGTTTCGGTCCTGGGACCTTGATCACTTCTAACATGTTAGAAGTGATCAAGGTCCCAGGACCGAAACGTTTTCTAATAAATATGTTATAGTGTTTGCTTACGTGTCTTTCTAAACCAAGGATGATCTTAAAGGTTTGTAAATATCATCAGTTTGTACATGAATGGTTCAGAGAACCGACAGTGTATGGGATCTATCATGACAACATTCTGGTTACAAGGCGTGTGTCACCGCCTTTACGTGACTGCTTAAATCCTGGCACAACGTCTTAAAGGTATGACAACATTCTTTAAGTAAGAAATCCTTTAAAAACCATAATAAAATGAGATATATCCTAAAAGAACGGCAACCTGTGATATACCCGTGACCGGTTTCTAAGGTATATATACAACACAAACTAAGAGTACCAACACAGCCACTATGCAACATACCAGTAGTACCAACACTTCCACAATACAACACAATAGGAGTACCAACACTGCTAGTATACAGCACAACAGGCGTACCAACACTACCACAAAAAATAGGAGTACCAACACTACCACAAACACACCAGGAGTACCAACACTGCCCTATACAATACATAAGAATCAGCACTGCCACAACACAAAACAACGGGAGTACCAACACTACCACAAACACACCAGGAGTACCAACACTGCCAATATACAAGACAAGAGAACCAACATTGCCATAATACAACGCAGCAGTGACAACACTGCCACAAGACAACACAACAGTAGTACCAACATTGCCAATATACAACACAACAGGAGTACCAACGCTACCACAAAACACAATAGGAGTACCAACACTGCCACAATACAACAGGAGTGTCAACACTACCACAAAACACACAAGGAGTACCAACACTGCCACAATACAACACACCAGGAGTGCCAACACTGTCACAATACAACACACCAGGAGTGCCAACACTGTCACAATACAACACACTAGGAGTGCCAACACTGTCACAATACAACACAGCAGTGATAACACTGCCACAATACAACAGGAGTACCAACACTGCCAATATACAACACAACAGGAGTACCAACACTGCCAATATACAACACAATAGGAGTACCAACACTGCCAATATACAACACAACAGGAGTACCAACGCTACCACAAAACACAATAGGAGTACCAACACTGCCACGATACAACAGGAGTGCCAACACTACCACAAAAAGCACAAAGAGTACCAACACTGCTAAAATCCTATAAACCAGGTGTACCAACACTGCCACAATCCTATTAGCCAGCAGTACCAACACTGCTACGGTCCTAAAAAAACAGGATACCAACACTGCCAAAATCCTGTAAACCAGAAATACCAACACTACCACAATACAACATACCAGGAGTACTAACACTAGCACAATCTTATAAACCAGGAGTACCACCACTGTCACAAAAGAAGACAACAGGAGTACCAACACTACCACAAAACGCACCAGGAGTGCTTAAAGTCTGTGCCGGATCAACCGGGTTGTGGTTCGCATGTTGGACTACGTGTGGCCAGCAGTAACAGCTTGGTTGATCAGGCCCTGATCCACCGGAAGGCCTGGTCATGGACCGGGCCGCGGAGGCGTTGATCCCCGAGATGCCCTCCAGGTAGACTCCAGGAGTATCAGCACTTCCACGAAAGAATACAACAGGAGTACCAACACTGTCACAATCATATAAACTAGACCTACTAACACTGCAACGAAAGAACACAACAGGAGTACCAACACCGCCAAAATACAACATACCAAGAGTACCAACAATGCCACAATTCCGTAGGAGTACCAACAATGCCACAAAACCAATACAACCACAATACACGAGTACTAACACTACCACAATCCTATAAACCAGTAGCGTAGGAGATGGTACAGAAGAAGAAACGGGTTACTTTAATTGTAGATGAATGGTTCAGAGAACCGATAGGTTAATAAATTAGACACAGGTGCAACTCTTGGGTATCTTTATTGAGGAAACGGGCAGTGAAGAACAACATGACATTCAATGGTGATAAGTTCCAGCTGCTTAGGTATGGAAAGAATGAAGATCTCAAAAGGAGCACTATATACAAAACTCAAGAGGGTCATCAAACAGAACGTAAGGAACACGTAAAAGACCTGGGAATAATTATGTCAGCGGACCTTTCTTTTCAAGACCATAACAAGACAAAGATCACCACAGCCAGGAAGGTGACGGGGTGGGTATTGAGAACTTTCAAAATAAGGGAAATAATGTAAAGTAAAAGGACACAAGTGCAACTAATGTGACATTTATTGTGGCAACGTTTCGCTCTCCAGGAGCTTTATGGCTTGATAAAGCTCCTGGAGAGCGAAACGTTGCCACAATAAATGTCACATTAGTTGCACTTGTGTCCTTTTACTTTACATATTGTCGGTAATTCTACAAACTTTATTACAAGGGAAATAATGCCAATGGTGACACTTCAAATCGCTAGTGCTCCCTCATTTAGAACATTTCTCAGTGCTGACGGCCCCGTTCAAAGCAGGATAAATATCAGAGATGGAATAAACACAGAGATCGTTTACGGCTCACACTGAGCCAGTAATGCACATAAATTACTAGGAACGCCCTCAAGTCTTGAACATGTACTCATTGGAGAGGAGGAGAGATACATGATAATATATACCTGGAAAGTACTTGAGGGCTTAGTCCCAAATCTGCACACTGCCATAACAACATACTGGAGTGAGAGATAGGGAAGTGTAAAATAAACCCAGTGAGGAGCAGGGGTGCAGTGAGGACAATAAGGGAACACTGTATCAACATCCGGGGTCCCAGACTTTTCAACATCTTACCAGAGGATATCAGAAACACTGCTGGATGTGATGAATGGTTTTCAAAACCGACAAGTTGAAGAATTGAGACACTTATGCAACATATGAGAATCTTTAATGAAGAAACGTTTCGCCACACAGTGGCTTCATCAGTTTAATACAAAGCAGGAAGGTATAAAGAGAGGTGTTTGAGGTAATCAATGCTGTACTTCCGACAAGAATGATGGACTGAACACATCGATTCCTCTCCTTATACCTTCCTGCTTTGTATTGGACTGATGAAGCCACTGTGTGGCGAAACGTTTCTTCAGTAAAGATTCCCATATGTTGCATGTCTCAATTCTTCAACACTGCTGGAACAAGTGTAGAAGCCTTCAAGACAAAACTGGACAAGTATCTTCACCAGGTGCCAGATCAACCAAGCTGTGGTGGATAAGTGGGGCAGAGGGCCTCCAGCAGCAACAGCCTGGTTGACCAAGCAAGCACCAGACGAGCCTGGCCATGGAGTAGTGAAACTCTCGAAACTCTTCCCAGATACACACTGCCACAACACAACATGAATACCAACACCAGCGCAATCTTATAAACCAGGAGAACCAACATGTCCCAACACAACACGAGTACCAACACTACCACATTATAACACACTAGGAGTACCAACAGTGCCACACTGTAACACACCATTAGTACCAACACTACGTCTTTATAACACCAGAAGTACCAATACTTACACAATGTAACACACCAGGAGTACCAACACTTCCACAATGTAATACAACGGAAGTACCAACACTGCCACAATATAACAACAGGAGTACCAATACCATGACAATTTAACATATCATCCGCAACTCAACAACCAGGAGGACAAACACAATTGCAAAACAAACCAAGCGTACCAACACAACCGCAACTGAACAACCAGGAGAACTAACACAATTACAAAACAAACCAAGCGTACCAACATAACCAGGAGCACCAACATAATCACAACACACAACACGTACCAACACAACCACAAAGCACACTAGGAGTCCCAACACTACCACAATACAACAATCAGGAGCACCAACACAACCACAAAACAACACATCAGGAGTGCCAACACTGCCACAACACTGTGACGATCAATACACTGTTTAAACAAGCTAGGACACATGTTTACACAACTTTGGTTTGTTTGTTTGTTTTTTGGTGTGTGTGTGTGTGTGTGTGTGTGTGTGTGTGTACTCACCTAGTTGTACTCACCTAGTTGAGGTTGCGGGGGTCGAGTCCGAGCTCCTGGCCCCGCCTCTTCACTGATCGCTACTAGGTCACTCTCCCTGAGCCGTGAGCTTTATCATACCTCTGCTTAAAGCTATGTATGGATCCTGCCTCCACTACATCGCTTCCCAAACTATTCCACTTACTGACTACTCTGTGGCTGAAGAAATACTTCCTAACATCCCTGTGATTCATCTGTGTCTTCAGCTTCCAACTGTGTCCCCTTGTTGCTGTGTCCAATCTCTGGAACATCCTGTCTTTGTCCACCTTGTCAATTCCTCTCAGTATTTTGTATGTCGTTATCATGTCCTCCCTATCTCTCCTGTCCTCCAGTGTCGTCAGGTTGATTTCCCTTAACCTCTCCTCGTAGGACATACCTCTTAGCTCTGGGACTAGTCTTGTTGCGAACCTTTGCACTTTCTCTAGTTTCTTCACGTGCTTGGCTAGGTGTGGGTTCCAAACTGGTGCCGCATACTCCAATATGGGCCTAATGTACACGGTGTACAGGGTCCTGAACGATTCCTTATTAAGATGTCGGAATGCTGTTCTGAGGTTTGCTAGGCGCCCATATGCTGCAGCAGTTATTTGGTTGATGTGCGCTTCAGGAGATGTGCCTGGTGTTATACTCACCCCAAGATCTTTTTCCTTGAGTGAGGTTTGTAGTCTCTGACCCCCTAGACTGTACTCCGTCTGCGGCCTTCTTTGCCCTTCCCCAATCTTCATGACTTTGCACTTGGTGGGATTGAACTCCAGGAGCCAATTGCTGGACCAGGTCTGCAGCCTGTCCAGATCCCTTTGTAGTTCTGCCTGGTCTTCGATCGAGTGTATTCTTCTCATCAACTTCACGTCATCTGCAAACAGGGACACCTCAGAGTCTATTCCTTCCGTCATGTCGTTCACAAATACCAGAAACAGCACTGGTCCTAGGACTGACCCCTGCGGGA
>NC_091340.1:10853334-10890834 GCF_038502225.1 Cherax quadricarinatus
GTATACTCTGTTCTAGTTATTATCTCCTCCAGTTTTCCATAACGGAGTAGTTGGAATTTGTCCTCATTGAACATCATATTGTTTACCGTTGCCCACTGGAAAACTTTGTTTATATCTTCTTGGAGGTTAACCGCGTCCTCAGCAGACGACAGCCTCATGCAGATCCTAGTATCATCCGCAAAGGATGATACGGTGCTGTGATGTATATCTCTGTTTATGTCTGATATGAGGATAAGGAATAAGATGGGGGCGAGTACTGTGCCTTGTGGAACAGAGCTCTTCACTACGGCAGCCTCCGATTTAACTCTGTTGACCACTATTCTTTGTGTTCGATTTGTTAGGAAGTTGAAGATCCATCTCCCCACTTTCCAAGTTATTCCATTAGCACGTATTTTATGGGCTATTACGCCATGATCGCATTTGTCAAATGCTTTTGCAAAGTCTGTGTATATTACATCTGCATTCTGATTTTCTTCCAGTGCATCCAAGGCCATGTCATAGTGATCCAGTAGTTGTGAGAGGCAGGAGCGACCTGCCCTGAACCCATGTTGCCCTGGATTGTGCAGATTTTGGGAATCCAGGTGATTTGCAATCCTGCTTCTTAGCACTCTTTCTGGTTACAAGTACTGACTGATGTTGTAGTGGCCAGGCTTAGTCTTGGTTACAAGTACTGACTGATGTTGTAGTGGCCAGGCTTAGTCTTGGTTACAAGTACTGACTGATGTTGTAGTGGCCAGGCTTAGTCTTGGTTACAAGTACTGACTGATGTTGTAGTGGCCAGGCTTAGTCTTGGTTACAAGTACTGACTGATGTTGTAGTAGCCAGGCTTAGGCTTGGTTACAAGTACTGACTGATGTTGTAGTGGCCAGGCTTAGTCTTGGTTACAAGTACTGACTGATGTTGTAGTGGCCAGGCTTAGGCTTGGTTACAAGTACTGACTGATGTTGTAGTGGTCAGGCTTAGTCTTGGTTACAAGTACTGACTGATGTTGTAGTGGCCAGGCTTAGTCTTGGTTACAACTACTGACTGATGTTGTAGTGGCCAGGCTTAGGCTTGGTTACAAGTACTGACTGATGTTGTAGTGGCCAGGCTTAGTCTTGGTTACAAGTACTGACTGATGTTGTAGTGGCCAGGCTTAGGCTTGGTTACAAGTACTGACTGATGTTGTAGTGGCCAGGCTTAGGCTTGGTTACAAGTACTGACTGATGTTGTAGTGGCCAGGCTTAGGCTTGGTTACAAGTACAGACTGATGTTGTAGTGGCCAGGCTTAGGCTTGGTTACAAGTACTGACTGATGTTGTAGAGGCCAGGCTTAGGCTTGGTTACAAGTACTGACTGATGTTGTAGTGGCCAGGCTTAGGCTTGGTTACAAGTACTGACTGATGTTGTAGTGGCCAGACTTAGGCTTGGTTACAAGTACTGACTGATGTTGTAGTGGCCAGGCTTAGGCTTGGTTACAAGTACTGACTGATGTTGAAGTGGCCAGGCTTAGGCTTGGTTACAAGTACTGACTGATGTTGTAGTGGCCAGGCTTAGGCTTGGTTACAAGTACTGACTGATGTTGTAGTGGCCAGGCTTAGGCTTGGTTACAAGTACTGACTGATGTTGTAGTGGCCAGGCTTAGGCTTGGTTACAAGTACTGACTGATGTTGTAGTGGCCAGGATTAGGCTTGGTTACAAGTACTGACTGATGTTGTAGTGGCCAGGCTTAGGCTTGGTTACAAGTACTGACTGATGTTGTAGTGGCCAGGGTTAGGCTTAGTTACAAGTACTGACTGATGTTGTAGTGGCCAGGCTTAGGCTTGGTTACAAGTACTGACTGATGTTGTAGTGGCCAGGCTTAGGCTTGGTTACAAGTACTGACTGATGTTGTAGTGGCCAGGCTTAGGCTTGGTTACAAGTACTGACTGATGTTGTAGTGGCCAGGCTTAGGCTTGGTTACAAGTACTGACTGATGTTGTAGTGGCCAGGCTTAGGCTTGGTTACAAGTACTGACTGATGTTGTAGTGGCCAGGGTTAGGCTTAGTTACAAGTACTGACTGATGTTGTAGTGGCCAGGCTTAGGCTTGGTTACAAGTACTGACTGATGTTGTAGTGGCCAGGCTTAGGCTTGGTTACAAGTACTGACTGATGTTGTAGTGGCCAGGCTTAGGCTTGGTTACAAGTACTGACTGATGTTGTAGTGGCCAGGCTTAGTCTTGGTTACAAGTACTGACTGATGTTGTAGTGGCCAGGCTTAGGCTTGGTTACAAGTACTGACTGATGTTGTAGTGGCCAGGCTTAGGCTTGGTTACAAGTACTGACTGATGTTGTAGTGGCCAGGCTTAGGCTTGGTTACAAGTACTGACTGATGTTGTAGTGGCCAGGCTTAGGCGGCTTGGTTACAAGTACTGACTGATGTTGTAGTGGCCAGACTTAGGCTTGGTTACAAGTACTGACTGATGTTGTAGTGGCCAGGCTTAGGCTTGGATACAAGTACTGACTGATGTTGTAGTGGCCAGGCTTAGGCTTGGTTACAAGTACTGACTGATGTTGTAGTGGCCAGGCTTAGGCTTGGTTACAAGTACTGACTGATATTGTAGTGGCCAGGCTTAGGCTTGGTTACAAGTGCTGACTGATGTTGTAGTGGCCAGGCTTAGGCTTGGTTACAAGTACTGACTGATGTTGTAGTGGCCAGGCTTAGGCTTGGTTACAAGTACTGACTGATGTTGTAGTGGCCAGATTTAGGCTTGGTTACAAGTACTGACTGATGTTGTAGTGGCCAGGCTTAGTCTTGGTTACAAGTACTGACTGATGTTGTAGTGGCCAGGCTTAGTCTTGGTTACAAGTACTGACTGATGTTGTAGTGGCCAGGCTTAGTCTTGGTTACAAGTACTGACTGATGTTGTAGTGGCCAGGCTTAGTCTTGGTTACAAGTACTTCTGGCAGTTTGGCAGACACACAGATGATGATCAAACTAAATGCAAATTATGTGATCAGGCATATGGTAACTGTCTTGAACACTATGTCCTTAATTGTTCACTTATTGAGGAATATAGAGACAGTATAATAACCTATGTGACATGTCAAAATATCTTAATAATGAAAATAAGATACCAAATTTTTAAATTTGCTTGTAACAGATAAGTGAACTGTAGATATAAATCCAAATGTACACCTGTAACCCTTTTGGAACCTAGTTCCTAGGTCTTTTGTGTATCCGCATGCTCTTGCGCTACCGTCCACAGGATGGTAGCGCAAGAGGCACTTCGGTGGCAAAATCTCAAATAAAAAATAATTTCAACGCGATCTGTAGGTTAGCCCCGTCTGATCGACATATTTTTTTTCACGCCATTTATGTCTATCAATGGGATACCAAATTTATCAAAAAACTACAGCCAAAGAAGCAAAATCAATGACATTCAGAATCAGCACCAGAAACCTAGTCTAAAATCACCGTAATATAATTGGCCAGAAAATGAGTGTTGGCCAGTTAGTTGTAGTAGTAACAGTAGTAGTAGTAATAGTAGTAGTGGTAGTAGTAGTGGTAGTAGTAATAATAGTAGTAATAGTAGTGGTAGTAATAATAGTCATATCAAGCCTACATTCATAAGAGTGCGCTAAGCCAGCAAGGGGTAATGCATCCCCTAGCTGGGAATCAGTTGTGATCCGAGGAAGAGGAAACATGCCTCCTAGACCTTGTATCAAGAACTTAGAAGCCGCAACCTTGGAAGGTCTCCCACCAGTCACCAAATTTCCCATCAGTCACCAGGTCTCCCATCAATCACCAGGTCTCCCATCAGTCACCAGGTCTCCCATCGGTCACCAAGTCTCCCATCGGTCACCAAGTCTCCCATCAGTCACCAAGTCTCCCATCAGTCACCAGGTCTCCTATCAGTCACCAGATCACATATCAGTCACCAGATCTTCCATCAGTCACCAGGTCTCCCACCAGTCACCAGGTCTCCCATCAGTCACCAGGTCTCCCACCAGTCACCAGGTCTCCCATCAGTCACCAGGTCTCCCATCAGTCACCAGGTCTCCCATCAGTCACCAGATCTCCCATCAGTCACCAGATCTCCCATCAGTCACCAGGTCTCCCACCAGTCACCAGGGCTCCCATCAGTCACCAGGTCTCCCATCAGTCACCAGGTCTCCCACCAGTCACCAGGTCTCCCATCAGTCACCAGATCTCCCATCAGTCACTAGGTCTCCCATCAGTCACCAGGTCTCCCATCAGTCACCAAGTCTCCCATCAGTCACAAGGTCTCCCATCAGTCACCAGATCTCCCATCGGTCATCAGATCTTCCATCAGTCACCAGGTCTCCCACCAGTCACCAGGTCTTCCATCAGTAACCAGATCTCCCATCAGTCACCAGGTCTCCCACCAGTCACCAGGTCTCCCATCGGTCACCAAGCCTCCCATCAGTCACCAAGTCTCCCATCAGTCACCAGATCTCCCACCAGTCACCAGGTCTTCCACCAGTCACCAGGTCTCCCATCAGTCACCAGGTCTCCCATCAGTCACCAGGTCTCCCACCAGTCACCAGATCTCCCATCAGTCACCAGATCTCCCATCAGTCACCAGGTCTCCCATCAGTTACCAGGTCTTCCATCAGTCACAAGATCTCCCACCAGTCACCAGATCTCCCACCAGTCACCAGATCTCCCACCAGTCACCAGGTCTCCCATCAGTCACCAGATCTCCCACCAGTCACCAGATCTCCCACCAGTCACCAGGTCCCCCACCAGTCACCAGATCTCCCACCAGTCACCAGATCTCCCACCAGTCACCAGGTCTCCCACCAGTCACCAGATCTCCCACCAGTCACCAGGTCTCCCACCAGTCACCAGATCTCCCACCAGTCACCAGATCTCTCACCAGTCACCAGGTCTCCCATCAGTCACCAGGTCTCCCACCAGTCACCAGATCTCCCACCAGTCACCAGATCTCCCATCAGTCACCAGGTCTCCCATCAGTCACCAGATCTCCCATCAGTCACCAGGTCTCCCATCAGTCACCAGGTCTCCCACCAGTCTTCAGATCTCCCACCAGTCACCAGGTCTCCCACCAGTCACCAGGTCTCCCATCAGTCACCAGATCTCCCACCAGTCACCAGGTCTCCCATCAGTCACCAGATCTCCCATCAGTCACCAGATCTCCCACCAGTCACCAGATCTCCCATCAGTCACCAAGTCTCCCACCAGTCGCCAGGTCTCCGACCAGTCACCAGGTCTCCCATCAGTCACCAGATCTCCCATCAGTCACCAGATCTCCCACCAGTCACCAGGTCTCCCATCAGTCACCAGGTCTCCCACCAGTCACCAGGTCTCTCACCAGTCACCAGGTCTCCCACCAGTCACCAGGTCTCCCACCAGTCGCCAGGTCTCCGACCAGTCACCAGATCTCCCACCAGTCACCAGGTCTCCCATCAGTCACCAGGTCTCCCATCAGTCACCAGGTCTCCCACCAGTCACCAGGTCTCCCACCAGTCACCAGGTCTCCGACCAGTCACCAGGTCTCCGACCAGTCACCAGGTCTCCCACCAGTCACCAGGTCTCCCATCAGTCACCAGGTCTCCCACCAGTCACCAGGTCTCCCACCAGTCACCAGGTCTCCCACCTGTCACCAGGTCTCCCACCAGTCACCAGGTCTCCGACCAGTCACCAGGTCTCCCATCAGTCACCAGGTCTCCGACCAGTCACCAGGTCTCCCACACTCGTGGCACCACACTTAATAACCAACATTCCACTGGTATGTCGTCTTTTCTACCGGAAATGAGTACCTTCCCAGCGGCATCGTGTGGGTCCCCACCTTCCCAGCGGCATCGTGTGGGTCCCCACCTTCCCAGCGGCATCGTGTGGGTCCCCACCTTCCCAGCGGCATCGTGTGGGTCCCCACCTTCCCAGCGGCATCATGTGGGTCCCCACCTTCCCAGCGACATCGTGTGGGTCCCCACCTTCCCAGCGGCATCGTGTGGGTCCCCACCTTCCCAGCGACATCGTGTGGGTCCCCACCTTCCCAGCGGCATCGTGTGGGTCCCCACCTTCCCAGCTACTGCGCGAATGATGCGAAATGTGTTTCCTTTTCTTGGGCTGCTGCAATTTAATCTCAGTTTACAAACCGCAGTTCGAACCCCCTCCGACCAGTTTTCTTTTTGTTCACTGACAGTTGCATATTACAACATATTCTGAAATATATATATATATATATATATATATATATATATATATATATATATATATATATATATATATAGTAGTAGTAGTAGCAGTAGTAGTAGTAGTAGTAGTAGTAGTAGTAGCAATAGTAGTAGTAGTAGTAGTAGCAGTAGCAGTAGTAGTAGTAGTGGTGGTGGTGGTGGTGGTGGCGGCGGTGGTGGTGGTGGTGGTGTGGTGGTGGCCAGGTGGTGGCGGTGGTGGTGGTGGTGAAGTGGTGGTGGTGGTGGCGGTGGTGGTGGTGGTGGCGGTGGTGGCGGTGGTGGTGGCGGTGGTGGCGGTGGTGGCGGTGGTGGTGGTGGTGGTGGCGGTGGTGGTGGTGGTGGTGGTGGTGGTGGCGGTGGTGGTGGTGGCGGTGGTGGTGGTACAGTGGCGGTGGTAGTGGCGGTGGTGGTGGTTCTGGTGGTGGTGGCGGTGGTGGTGGTGGTGGCCGGTGGTGAGTGGTGGTGGTGGCGGTGGTGGTGGCGGTGTGGTGAGTGAGTGGCGGTGGTGGTGGTGGTGGTGGCGGTGGTGGTGGCGGTGGTGACGGTGGAGGTGGTGGTGGTGGTGGTATTGGTGGTGGTGGTGGTGGTGGCGGTGGTGGTGGTGGTGGTGTGGTGTGGTGGTGAGTGAGTGGCGGCGGTGGTGGTGGTGGTGGTGGTGGTGGTGGTGGTGGTGGCGGTGGTGGCGGTGGTGGTAGTGGTGGTGGTGGTGGTGGTGGTGATGGTGGTGGCGGTGGTGGTGGTGGTGGTGGTGGTGGCGTTGGCGGTGGTGAGTGGCGGTGGTGGTGGTGGTGGTGGCGGTGGTGGTGGTGGTGGGGGTGTTGGCGGCGGTGATGGTGGTGGTGGTGGCCCGGTGGTGGCGGTGGTGGTGGCGGTGTTGGTGGTGGTGGTGGTGGTGGTGGTGGTGGTGGTGGTGGTGGCGGTGGTGGTGGCGGTGGTGGTGGCGGTGGTGGCGGTGGTGGTGGCTACGGTGGTGGTGGTGGTGGTAGCGGTGGTGGTGGTGGTGGTGGTGAAGTGGCAGTGGTGGTGGTGGTGGCGGTGATGGTGGTGGTGGCGGTGGTAGTGAGTGAGTGGTGGAAGTGGTAGTGGTGGTGGCGGTGGTGGTGGTGATGATGGTGGCGGTGGTGGCGGTGGTGGTGGTGGCGGTGGTGGCGGTGGTGGTGGTGTGACGGTGGTGGTGGTGGTGATGGTGGTGGTGGTGGCGGTGGTGGTGGTTGTGGTTGTGGTGGTGGCGGTGGTGGTGGTGGTAATGGTGGTGATGGTGGTGGCGGTGGCGGTGGTGGCGGTGGCGGTGGTGGTGGCGGTAGTGGCAGTGGTGGCGGTGGTGGTGGTGGTGGCGGTGGTGGTGGTGGTGGTGGTGGCGGTGGTGGCGGCGGTGGCGGTGGTGGCGGTGGCGGTGGTGGCGGTGGTGGTGGTGGTGGTGGCAGCGGTGGTGGTGGTGGTGGTGGTGGCGGTGGTGGTGGCGGTGGTGGTGGTGGTGGCGGTGGTGGTGGTGGTGGCGGTGGTGGTGGTGGTGGTGGTGGCGGTGGTGGTGGTGGTGGCGGTGGTGGTGGTGGTGGCGGTGGTGGTGGTGGTGGTGGTGGCGGTGGTGGTGGTGGTGGCGGTGGTGGTGAGTGGTGGTGGCGGTGGTGGTGGTGGTGGCGGCGGTGTGGTGGCGGTGGTGGCGGTGGTGGTGGCGGTGGTGGTGGTGGTGGCGGTGGTGGTGGTGGTGGTGGCCGGTGGTGGTGGTGGCGGTGGTGGTGGCGGTGGTGGTGGTGGTGGCGGTGGTGGTGGTGGTGGTGAGAGTGGTGAGCGACGGTGGTGGTGGTGGCGGTGGTGGTGGTGGCGGTGGTGGTGGTGGCGGTGGTGGTGGTGGCGGTGGTGGTGGTGGCGGTGGTGGTGGTGGTGGTGGCGGTGGTGGTGGTGGTGGTGGCCGGTGGTGGCGGTGGTGGTGGTGGCGGTGGTGGTGGTGGTGGTGGTGGCGGTGAGTAGTGGTGGTGAGTGGTGGCGGTGGTGGTGGTGGTGAGTGACGGTGGTGGGGTGATGGCGGCGGTGGTGGTGGTGGTGGTGGTGGCCGGTGGTGGTGGCAGTGGTGGCCCGGTGGTGGCGGTGGTGGTGGTGAGTGGTGACGGTGGTGGTGGTGGTGGTGGTGGTGGCCGGTGGTGGTGGTGGTGGCGGTGGTGGTGGTGGTGGTGGTGCAGCGGTGGTGGTGGCGGTGGTGGTGGTGGTGGTGGTGGCCGGTGGTGGTGGTGGTGGTGGTGGCGGTGGTGGTGGTGGTGGTGGCGGTGGTGGTGGTGGTGGTAGTAGTAGTAGCGGTGGTGGTGGTGGTGGTGGTGAGTGGTGGCGGTGGTGGTGGTGGTGGTGGTGGCGGTGGTGGTGGTGGTGGTGAGTGGTGGTGGTGGTCGTGGTGGTGGTGGCGGTGGTCGTGGTGGTGGTGGCGGTGGTGGTGGTGGTGGTGGTGGCGGTGGTGGTGGTGGTGGTGGTGGTGGCGGTGGTAAGCGGTGGTGGTGGTGGTGGTGGTGGCGGTGGTGGTGGTGGTGGTGGTGGTGACGGTGGTGGTGGTGGTTGTGGTGGTGGCGGTGGTGGTGATGGTGGTGCGGTGGTGGTGAGTGGTGGCGGTGGTGGTGGTGGTGGTGGTGGCGGTGGTGGTGGTGGTGGTGGTGGCGGTGGTGGTGGTGGTGGTGGCGGTGGTGGTGGTGGTGGTGGCGGTGGTGGCGGCCGGTGGTGGGGGTGGTGAGGGTGGTGGTGGTGGTGGTGGTGGTGGTGTTGGTGATGGTGGTGGTGGTGGTGGTGGTGGTGGTGACGGTGGTGGTGGTGGTAGTGGTGGTGGTGGTGACTCTGGTAGTGGTGACGGTGGTGATGTTGGTGGTAGTGGTGGCGGTGGTGGTGTTGGTAGTGTTGGTAGTGGTGGTGGTGGTGGTGGTGACGGTGGTGTTGGTGGTGGTGGTGGTGGTGGTGAGAGTGGTGGTGAGAGTGGTGGTGATGCTGGTGATGGTGGTGTTGGTGGTGGTGGTGCTGATGGTGGTGTTGGCGGTGGTGGTGGTGGTGGTGGTGGTGGCGGTGGTGGCGGTGGTGGTGGTGGTGGCGGTGGTGGTGGTGGTGGCGGTGGTGGTGGTGGTGGTGGTGGTGGCGGTGGTGGCGGTGGTGGTGGTGGTGGCCGGTGGTGGTGGTGGTGGTGGTGGTGGGTAGTAGTAGTAGTAGTAGCAGTAGCAGTAGTAGCAGTAGTAGTAGTAGTAGTAGTAATAATAATAATAAGAGCAATAATAATAGTAATAAATATAATAATTTACATCATTCTCCTGACCTTGACTACATTTGCTTGTTGTACCTTAAAGGTCACATTGTCTCACACTAAAATTCTTCCATCTTCAATACTTCCTTTGGTTCGAATATTATACTTTATTTTATATGTTGTTTTCCGTGTTTCTATGTTCTGCACGAACCGAACTCCACTATTTTGTTACTGATGAACTTCATGTTAGGTTCAGTGCTTTAGTGGAGGAATTTGTTGATATCCGAGTCTTCGAGAGTGTTTTCTACTGAGTGTTGATACCTGAGTCAAGCTTTTCAGTAATTTCTATTGATCAGCGCTTCACCCGTGCCAGGGATCGATCCCGGACACTGTGTGTGTGAGATGAGAGGCTCCACTAACCAGTAATGTGTGTGCTGTTGCACTGTTCTATGTGAGAGATGTATACTGGGATATCCTCTTCTTTATATTATTATTATTATTATTATTATTATTATTATTATTATTATTATTATTATTATTATTATTATTATCAGTATTATTACGCTTCAGCTGGTGTTATTGTAGATCTTCCCAAGGTCAGATGCTTCAACAGGACTTCTGTTTGTGTTGGTACCCCTTCTGTTTGTGTTGGTACCTCTTCTATTTGTGTTGGTACCCCTTCTGTTTTTATTGGTACTTCTGTTTGTGTTGGCACCCCTTCTGTTTGTGTTGGTAATTCTTCTGCTTGTGTTGGTAACTCTTATGTTTACGTTGGTACATCTTATATTTATGTTGGTACCTCTTATGTTTGTATTGGTACCTCCTATGTTTACACCTTATTACTTGTGTTTATTAGACTCGTGTGTTTGAACTCTCTGTACTCCTTGGTGTGTCTGTACTCCTTGTTGTGTTTCTGTGTGGGTGTATTTCTGGCATGCGAGTGTGTTTATACTGCGTGGTTACACTGTGTGCCACAGAATACGCATACAGTAGTGTTTACCCTGTGTGTCAGTGTACCTCTGAAATACTACCACTTGATGTGTGATTACACTGTGTGCAACAGTGTACACACATACATTATGAAGGTGTTACACTGTGTGGTTACAAAGGGGGATGTATATACACTCTTTACACCGAGTAGATATAATTTTATTGTTTACCTGGAGTTTACCTGAAGAGATTTCCAGGGGTCAACGCCCCCGCGGCCCGGTCTGTGACCAGGCCTCATGGTGGATCAGAGACTGATCAAACAGGCTGTTACTGCTGGCTGCACGCAATCCAACGTACGAGCCACAGCCCGGCTGGTCAGGTACCGACTTTATGTGCTTGTCCAGTGCCTGCTTGAAGACAGCCAGGGGTCTATTGGTAATCCCCCTTATTTATGCTGGGAGGCAGTTGAACAGTCTCGGGCCCCTGACACCTATTGTATTGTCTCTTAACGTGCTAGTGACACTCCTGCTTTTCATTGGGGGGATGTTGCATCGTCTGCCGAGTCTTTTGCTTTCGTAGGGAGTGATTTTCGTGTGCAAGTTCGGTACTAGTCCCTCTAGGATTTTCCAGGTGTATATAATCATGTATCTCTCCCGCCTGCGTTCTAGGGAGGGAGAGATACATGATTATATACACCTGGAAAATCCTAGAGGGACTAGTACCGAACTTGCACACGAAAATCACTCACAACGAAAGCAAAAGACTCGGCAGACGATGCAACATCCCCCCAATGAAAAGCAGGAGTGTCACTAGCACGTTAAGAGACAATACAATAGGTGTCAGGGGCCCGAGACTGTTCAACTGCCTCTCGTGTGGAAGAATCTTTGTGGTGTGTGGGTTGTGCTTGTACTGACAACACTGTACCGACAACAAGGTGCTGACAACACTGTACTGACAACACTGTACTGGCAATACTGCACTGACAACAATGTACTGACAACACTGTATTGACAACACTGTACCGACAACACTGTACTGACAACACTACACTGACAACACTGTACCAACAACACAGTACTGATAACACTGGATTGACTACACTGGACTGACTGGTTTCTTGGTCTCCCTGTCCTCACAGACCGGCCAGAGGCCAGTCTTCCACGCTGACTGCCTGTTCATCCAGCCTGTTGCTACCAGCAGTTACCTGCCTCCCTTATAACTCACAACAAACACAATTGGATAAGGACACGGGTGAATAAGGATAGAGAGAGAGATGCGAGGATAGACAGGCAGGGAACAAAGGTGGGTGATAAAGATGGACACGAACCATATACACGATAAACATTCTCTTTTCTTTAATTTTAGGTTGTCAAGTTTCTGGTCTGGGACCGGGACCCCGCGGCCCGGTCCCAGACCAGTGTGTGCATTGTGGATTAGTGCACTTCTAAGTGGTCCCAGACCAGTGTGTGCATTGTGGATTAGTGCACTTCTAAGTGGTCCCAGACCAGTGTGTGCATTGTGGATTAGTGCACTTCTAAGTGGTCCCAGGCCAGTGTATGCACTGTGGATTAGTGCTCTTCTAAGTGGTCCCAGACCAGTGTGTGCACCGTGGATTAGTGCACTTCTAAGTGGTCCCAGGCCAGTGTGTATACTATGGATTACTGCACTTCTAAGTGGTCCCAGACCAGTGTGTGCACCGTGGATTAGTGCACTTCTAAGTGGTCCCAGACCAGTGTGTACACTGGATTAGTGCACTTCTAAGTGGTCCCAGACCAGTGTGTGCACCGTGGATTAGTGCACTTCTAAGTGGTCCCAGACCAGTGTGTACACTGTGGATTAGTGCACTTCTAAGTGGTCCCAGACCAGTGTGTACACCGTGGATTAGTGCACTTCTAAGTGGTCCCAGACCAGTGTGTGCACCGTGGATTAGTGCACTTCTAAGTGGTCCCAGGCCAGTGTGTACACTGTGGATTACTGCACTTCTAAGTGGTCCCAGACCAGTGTGTGCACCGTGGATTAATGCACTTCTAAGTGGTCCCAGACCAGTGTGTGCACCGTGGATTAATGCACTTCTAAGTGGTCCCAGACCAGTGTGTGCACCGTGGATTAATGCACTTCTAAGTGGTCCCAGACCAGTGTGTGCACCGTGGATTAGAGCACTTCTAGGTGGCTCATTAAGCAATAAGATACTCTAAGATAGATAGAGGAGACGGATGTGTGGGATAGACGGATACTTGGATAAGTGGATAAGCGGTTGACCAGGTAGCTGGTTGTCCAGGTAGCTGGTTGTCCAGGTAGCTGGTTGACCAGGTAGCTGGTTGTCCAGGTAGCTGGTTGACCAGCTAGTCTTGACCAGGTACCTGGTCGGCCAGGTGGCTGGTTGACAGGGTACCTGGTTGACCAAACAGCTGATTGACCAGGTAGCTGGTTGACAAGGTACCTGGTTGAACAGGTACCTGGTTGAACAGGTACCTGGTTGGACTCAGAGAAAGTTTGGTGGTCATGACAACACAACACATCACTGCTAGACAGAGGATAGAATCTTATTAAAAGATCTTGTCAGCTCTACACTAAGCTCCACCTCACCTAGTTCAATGTACTTGTCAGCTCTTTACTAAGCTCTACCTCACCTAGTCTAAACAACATGTGGTTAGACTACGGTGATGAAGAAGTGAGGCTAGAAGCTGTCTAGGTAGCTTTCAGCCTAGCCTCAGTCACTAGTAGCTTGGCTAGGAGCCAGGAGCTGGGCTCACTCCTCCTCTATTTTTTCCTTACTCTCCTTACGTCCCTCTTATTCCAGTTATGTGTTTTTTCTCGCGTCAGTTTCACTGATATAAATGTCGTTTAATATATAATGTTAATGTACTTAAAGTCGTAGTTAATTATCATTTGTAAAAGGCAACTGTCGATAGACACTTCAACTGTTGGGTACTCTCTTATATATAGTTGCAGGGGGGTCGAGTTACAGCACCTGGCCCCGCCTCTTCACTGGCCAGTACTAGGTTCTCTTTCTCCTGGCTTCGAAAGTCTTATCGTGCCTCTTCTTACAGCAATGTTTGAATTCTGCCTTCACTCTACTGACTACTCTAACCTGAAGAAATACTTCCTAACATCCCTGTGACTCACCTGTGTTGTTAATTTCGAGCTGTGCCCTCTTGTTCCTGTTTTACACCTCTAGAACAATCTGTTCCTGTTCACGTTTGTAAATTCCTCTCAGTATTTTGTACGTTGTTATCATATCACCCCCTCCCCTAGTCCTCCAATATCATCAGCTCGATTTCCCTTAACTTTCCCTTACAGGACATACCCCTTAGCTCCGGGACTAGTCATGTTGCAAACCTCTGCACTCTCTACAATTTCCTGACATGTTTAAACCTTGCTGACCAGCCTCACAACAGCAATCAGGAGCGTTAACGCAAAATCCTTCACCATGCATCCCGCACATCACAACTTCCCACCGAATACTACGCGACCAGGTGACGGTTACCTTATCACTGGCACCACGTTTCGCCCTGCGTCCCGCCTTACAAAAGTGCGAAACGTTGTCTTAATCCCAGCGTGTTCTTTCCCCTCCGTAAGTTAAGCATTTCAACACAGTTTTTTTATCAATACCGAACAACAAAGCATCAAAAAAACTGGTTTTAGAAAAACCGGTTTTTAGAAAACCCGGTTTTTTTTTTTGAGGTTGGGACTGTTTGGCGGATGCAACGGATGATTTATCATACGTTGTTCATGGTTTATCGTACGTTGGTCGTGGTTTATATTGCATTGGTCAGGGTTTATCGTACGTTGTTCATAGTATGTCGTGGGTTAGCCGTAGTTTATCATACGTTGTTCATGGTTTATCGTACGTTGTTCACGGTTTATCGTACGTTATTAGTTATGGTTTGTCGTACGTTATTCAAGGTTTATTTTATGTTAGTCATGGTTTATCGTACGTTAGTCATGGTTTATCGTACATTGTTCATGGTTTATCTACGTTGTCCACGATTTGTCGTACGTTGGTCGTGGTTTATCGTACGCTGAAGATTGGAGAAGGGTAAAGAAGAACGTGGACGGAGTACAGGGTCTGGATACAAAGGCTGCAAAGTACACTGAAGGAGAAGGACCTGTGGGTCAGTATTGTACCATACATATCACCTGAGGAGCACATCAACCAAATAACTGCTGCAGCAAATCTAAGACTAGGTTTAAGACGTCTAAGAAGTCATTCACGACACCGTGTAGGTCAGGTCCACAGTGGAGTATGCAGCACCAGTATGGAACCCACTCCACGTTTAATATGTATTTGATTAGATGAGGCTGGTTGGTGGTGCTGGTGGTGTTAGTAGTGTTAGTGGTGGTGTTAGTGGTGTTAGTGGTATTAGTGGTGGTGTTAGTGGTGGTGTTAGTGGTGGTGTTAGTGGTGGTGTTAGTGGCGGTTAGTGGCGATGTTAGTGGTGGTGTTAGTGGCGGTATTAGTGGTGGTGTTAGTAGTAGTGTTAGTGGTGGTGGTAGTGTTAGTGGTTTTAGTGGTGGTGTTAGTGGTTTTAGTGGTGGTGTTAGTGGTTTTAGTGGTGTTATTAGTGCCAATGTTAGTGGTGGTGTTAGTGGTGGTGTTAGTAGTTTTATTAGTGGTGGTGTTAGTGGTGGTGTTAGTGGTAGTGTTAGTGGTAGTGTTAGTGGTAGTGTTAGTGGTGGTATTAGTGGTGTTAGTGGTGGTGTTAGTGGTATTAGTGGTGGTGTTAGTGGTGTTATTAGTGTTAGTGGTGGTATTAGTGGAGGTATTAGTGGAGCTTTTAGTGGAGGTGTTAGTGGTGTTAGTGGTGGTGTTAGCGGTGGTGTTAGCGATGGTGTTAATGGTGGTGTTAGTGGTGGTGTTAGTGGTGGTGTTAGTGGTGTTAGTGGTCTTAGTGGTGGTATTAGTGGTGGTGTTAGTGGTGGTGTTAGTGGTGGTGTTAGTGGTGATGTTAGTGGTGGTATTAGTGGTGGTGTTAGTGGTGGTGTTAGTGGTGGTGTTAGTGGTGTTAGTGGTGGTGTTATTGGTGGTGTTAGTGGTGGTCTTAGTGGTGGTCTTAGTGGTGGTCTTAGTGGTGGTCTTAGTGGTGGTCTTAGTGGTGGTCTTAGTGATGTTAGTGGTGATATTAGTGGTGGTATTAGTGGTGGTATTAGTGGTGGTGTTAGTGGAGGTTTTAGTGGTGGTGTTAGTGGTGGTGTTAGTGGTGGTGTTAGTGGTGGTGCTAGTGTTAGTGGTAGTATTAGTGGTTTTATTAGTGGTGGTGTTAGTGGTGGTGTTAGTGGTGATGTTAGTAGTGGTGTTAGTGGTGATGTTAGTGGTGGTGTTAGTGGTGGTGTTAGACGTGGTGTTAGTGGTGATGTTAGTGGTGGTATTAGTGGTGGTGTTAGTGGTGGTGTTAGTGGTGGTGTTAGTGGTGGTGTTAGTGGTGGTGTTAGTGGTGGTGCTAGTGTTAGTGGTAGTATTAGTGGTTTTATTAGTGGTGGTGTTAGTGGTGGTGTTAGTGGTGATGTTAGTAGTGGTGGCGTTAGTGGTGGTGTTAGTGGTGATGTTAGTGGTGGTGTTAGTGGTGGTATTAGTGGTGGTGTTAGTGGTGGTGTTAGTGGTGGTGTTAGTGGTGATGTTAGTGGTGGTGTTAGTGGTGGTGTTAGTGGTGGTGTTAGTGGTGGTGTTAGTGGTGGTGTTAGTGGTGGTGCTAGTGTTAGTGGTAGTATTAGTGGTTTTGTTAGTGGTGGTGTTAGTGGTGGTGTTAGTGGTGATGTTAGTAGTGGTGGTGTTAGTGGTGGTGTTAGTGGTGATGTTAGTGGTGGTGTTAGTGGTGGTATTAGTGGTGGTGTTAGTGGTGGTGTTAGTGGTGGTGTTAGTACTATGAAGCACATAGGAAAGTCATGTGTGTGTTGAAGGTGAGGAGAAATTTTTAAGATTTACCTGCCACCTTACGTGTCCACGAGTCAGTATGAAAATACCGGCCATCCTGCCAGAGTGCAAAAAACTATCAGGTTTCCAATTCTCACTCGCATGGTATTTATTTAACATAATGAACGTTAATAGTGCCTCACTCCCTCGTCAGGATGGTGACTGATTACCTCGTCAGGATGGTGACTGATTACCTCGTCAGGATGGTGACTGATTATCTCGTCAGGATGGTGACTGATTACCTCGTCAGGATGGTGACTGATTACCTCGTCAGGATGGTGACTGACTACCTCGCCAGGATGGTGACTGACTACCTAGTCAGGATGGTGACTGGCTACCTCGTCAGGATGGTGACTGATTACCTCGCCAGGATGGTGACTGACTACCTCGTAAGGATGGTGACTGATTACCTCGCCAGGATGGTGACTGACTACCTCATCAGGATGGTGACTGATTACCTCGTCAGGATGGTGACTGACTACCTTGTCAGGATGGTGAATGACTACCTGATCAGGATGGTGACAGACTACCTCGTCAGGATGGTGACTACCTCGTCAGGATGGTGACTACCTCGTCAGGATGGCGACTGACTACCTAGTCAGGATAGTGACTACCTCGTCAGGATGGGGACTGACTACCTCGTCAGGATGGTGACTGACTACCTCGTCAGGATGGTGACTGACTACCTCGTCAGGATGGTGACTACCTCGTCAGGATGGTGACTGACTACCTCGTCAGGATGGTGACTACCTCGTCAGGATGGTGACTGACTACTTCGTCAGGATGATGACTGACTACCTCGTCAGGATGATGACTGACTACCTCGTCAGGATGATGACTGACTACCTCGTCAGGATGGTGACTACCTCGTCAGGATGGTGACTGACTACCTCGTCAGGATGGTGACTACCTCGTCAGGATGGTGACTGACTACTTCGTCAGGATGATGACTGACTACCTCGTCAGGATGATGACTGACTACCTCGTCAGGATGATGACTGACTACCTCGTCAGGATGGTGACTACCTCGTCAGGATGGTGCCTGACTACCTCGTCAGGATGGTGCCTGACTACCTCGTCAGGATGGTGACTGACTACCTCGTCAGGATGGTGACTGACTACCTCGTCAGGATGGTGACTGACTACCTCGTCAGGATGGTGACTGACTACCTCGTCAGGATGGTGACTACCTCGTCAGGATGGTGACTGACTACCTCGTCAGCATGGTGACTGACTACCTCGTCAGGATGGTGACTACCTCGTCAGGATGGTGACTGATTACCTCGTCAGGATGGTGACTGACTACCTCGTCAGGATGGTGACTACCTCGTCAGGATGGTGACTGACTACCTCGTCAGGATGGTGACTGACTACCTCGTCATTATGGTGACTGACTACCTCGTCAGGATGGTGACTACCTCGTCAGGATGGTGACTACCTCGTCAGGATGGTGACTGACTACCTCGTCAGGATGGTGACTGACTACCTATTCAGGATGGTGACTGATTACCTCGTCAGGATGGTGACTGACTACCTCGCCAGGATGGTGACTGACTACCTCGTCAGGATGGTGACTACCTCGTCAGGATGGTGACTGACTACCTCGTCAGGATGGTGACTGATTACCTCGTCAGGATGGTGACTGACTACCTCGCCAGGATGGTGACTGACTACCTCGTCAGGATGGTGACTGACTACCTCGTCAGGATGGTGATTGACTACTTCGTCAGGATGGTGACTGACTACCTCGTCAGGATGGTGACTGACTATCTCGTCAGGATGGTGACTGACTACCTTGTCAGGATGGTGACTACCTCGTCAGGATGGTGACTGACTACCTCGTCAGGATGGTGACTGACTACCTCGTCAGGATGGTGACTGACTTCCTCGTTAGGATGATGACTGACTACCTCGTCAGGATGGTGACTGACTACCTCGTCAGGATGGTGACTACCTCGTCAGGATGGTGACTGACTACCTCGTCAGGATGGTGACTGACTACCTCGCCAGGATGGTGATTGACTACCTCGTCAGGATGGTGACTGACTACCTCGTCAGGATGATGACTGACTACCTCGTCAGGATGGTGACTGACTACCTCGTCAGGATGGTGACTGACTACCTCGTCAGGATGGTGACTGACTACCTCGTCAGGATGGTGACTTACTACCTCGTCAGGATGGTGACTTACTACCTCGTCAGGATGATGACTGACTACCTCGTCAGGATGGTGACTGACTACCTCGTCAGGATGGTGACTGACTACCTCGTCAGGATGTTGACTGACTACCTCATCAGGATGATGACTGACTACCTCGTCAGGATAGTGACTGACTACCTCGTCAGGATGGTGACTGACTACCTCGTCAGGATGGTGACTGACTACCTCGTCAGGATGGTGACTGACAGACAGGTAAACAAATGGATGTAATGTTATATAATAAAGAATTCTTTATTTTGGACTGAACTATATTAATACAATGGAGAGATGTATGAGTGGGTGTGAGTTGAACCTGCCTAATATGGACCAATAGTTGAGTGGGTGTAGGTGGATATGAGTTGAATCTGCCTAGCATGAGTCAGTACTTCAGCATGGAGAGGTACATTAGTGGGTGTAGATGGGTATGATATGGACCTGCCTAGCATGGCCACTTTATGTATTCAAGGAACAACAGTGGTCCCAGGCTCAACACCTGCGAGATACCTGTACTTCTAATATAACATTTATCATACGCTTTACAGGTTGGTTTCTGAATGTTTCAATCCTTACCACAGAACAAGTGTTCGTTATTCTAGGGTAGGTTAACAAGCGTTAATGTTTATGTATAGTTAACCTACCATAAGGAAATAACATAAAAGGGAGGCTTACATCTGACAACCAGGTAACCATGGTAATCTACCGAATCGTTAGTATCCCCACGTACCTTGTTCAAGTTATTAGGTGGAACAACGCATTGCTGCTCTCTGCAGAGCTTTATCTAGTGATCTGGTGAAGCTGCACTCAGACACAACGATATCTTCAGATTTTGCTACACGCAGCTGAATTTACAAACAGAGCTGTTGTCCTGCCTCAGCTCATTTGAAAGTCCAAGTTTATGTAAGGTACACTAACACCCTCTGGGCCTGGGATACCACCTACAAGAAGCAACAAACACCCAGGTACGTACTTATTGCTAGGTGAACGGGAGACACAGATGGAAGGAAATGTGCTCAACATTTCCACTAGCATCAGAATCGAAGCCGAATGAGGCTACCACTTGAGCCACTATCTATCTTATCAATACTCCATCAAGGCTCGATACGGCATTGGTAACGTGTATTTCCTTTAGTGGTTCTGTGCAAAACTTAGATCTCTGAGTTGTGTTGGCTAGTGTTGTACTCCATCGCTCCACAACACTTACTGGCTAGTGTTGCATTCCGACACTCCACAACACTTACTGGCTAGTGTTGCATTCCGACACTCCACAACACTTACTGGCTAGTGTTGCATTCCGACACTCCACAACACTTACTGGCTAGTATTGCATTCCGACACTCCACAACACTCACTGGCTAGTATTGCATTCCGACACTCCACAACACTTACTGGGTAGTGTTGCATTCCGACACTCCACAACACTCACTGGCTAGTATTGCATTCCGACACTCCACAACACTTACTGGCTAGTGTTGCGTTCCGACACTCCACAACACTTACTGGCTAGTGTTGCATTCCGACACTCCACAACACTTACTGGCTAGTGTTGCATTCCGACACTCCACAACACTTACTGGCTAGTATTGCATTCCGACACTCCACAACACTTTCTGGCTAGTGTTGCATTCCGACACTCCACAACACTTACTGGCTAGTGTTGCATTCCGACACTCCACAACACTTACTGGCTAGTGTTGCATTCCGACACTCCACAACACTTACTGGCTAGTATTACATTCCGACACTCCACAACACTTACTGGCTAGTATTACATTCCGACACTTCACAACACTTACTGGCTAGTGTTGCATTCCGACACTCCACAACACTTACTGGCTAGTATTGCATTCCGACACTCCACAACACTTACTGGCTAGTATTGCATTCCGACACTCCACAACACTTACTGGCTAGTATTGCATTCCGACACTCCACAACACTTACTGGCTAGTATTACATTCCGACACTCCACAACACTTACTGGCTAGTATTACATTCCGACACTCCACAACACTTACTGGCTAGTATTACATTCCGACACTCCACAACACTTACTGGCTAGTATTACATTCCGACACTCCACAACACTTACTGGCTAGTATTACATTCCGACACTCCACAACACTTACTGGCTAGTATTACATTCCGACACTCCACAACACTTACTGGCTAGTATTACATTCCGACACTCCACAACACTTACTGGCTAGTATTACATTCCGACACTCCACAACACTTACTGGCTAGTATTACATTCCGACACTCCACAACACTTACTGGCTAGTATTACATTCCGACACTCCACAACACTTACTGGCTAGTATTACATTCCGACACTCCACAACACTTACTGGCTAGTATTGCATTCCGACACTCCACAACACTTTCTGGCTAGTGTTGCATTCCGACACTCCACAACACTTACTGGCTAGTATTACATTCCGACACTCCACAACACTTACTGGCTAGTATTGCATTCCGACACTCCACAACACTTACTGGCTAGTATTACATTCCGACACTCCACAACACTTACTGGCTAGAGTTGCATTCCGACACTCCACAACACTTACTGGCTAGTGTTGCATTCCGACACTCCACAACACTTACTGGCTAGAGTTGCATTCCGACACTCCACAACACTTACTGGCTAGTGTTGCATTCCGACACTCCACAACACTTACTGGCTAGTATTGCATTCCGACACTCCACAACACTTACTGGCTAGTATTGCATTCCGACACTCCACAACACTTACTGGCTAGTATTGCATTCCGACACTCCACAACACTTACTGGCTAGTATTGCATTCCGACACTCCACAACACTAAGTTCGTTCATTCTGATATCAAGAATAATTAAGTCAGAATCTATCACATTGAAAACAAAACAAAACACATGCAGCAGTGGCCAAGAAAATGATAAGACAGATTACGAAAGCTTTTAAAACAAAAGAAGCCGACCCGTGGTGGTACGTGTGACATCACTGGTGTGTGACATCACTGGTGTGTGACATCACTGGTGAACACTGTCCTGCGCTTACGGCGCAGTTCAAGGCAAGAGAGATAGTAAGGCTCTAATACGGGGTATTCTGGCCATCTAAGGTCAATATAACATTTAAACTACTGAGAACTCATCATATGGCTTTTTAATTGTTCCCTCAGGAAGAGAGAAGAGAAATATACCTGATAATATACACATACTGTACTTGAAGGTAATTGAAGGTCTGGTCACTACCCTGTATACTAATAAAACAACTTACTGGAGTGGAAGATATGAGAGATTAAAGGTTAAGACAGGTATTGTATACCTGTCTTGCACATATGAGAGATTGTGTGGAATGAAACGTTGAAGAGTAGGGGCGCTACGGGTACAGTAAGAGAGCACTATGTCAACATCCTCGGTCCAGGAGTCTAAAATATACTTCCAATACAAATTAAAAATACTACAGGAATAAACATCGAAGTTTTCCAGAATAAACTGATCAAGTTCTACCTGCATGTTGCTGATCAGTTGAGCAGTGACGAGTATCCGGGCCAGCAGGCCGCTAACACAAACAACCTGGGCAACCAGGGAACCCTGGCCTCATGGATACGATCATTTAAAAAGTCTATGAAACAGGTCACAGATAAAAAGGTTATTTAGAGTGTTGTTATACACTGAGAGACATACACATCGTAGTGTATATACACTGAGAGACATACACCTCGTAGTGTATATACACTGAGAGACATACACCTCGTAGTGTATATACACTGAGAGACATACACCTCGTAGTGTATATACACTGAGAGACATACACCTCGTAGTGTATATACACTGAGACATACACCTCGTAGTGTATATACACTGAGAGACATACACCTCGTAGTGTATATACACTGAGAGAGACATACACCTCGTAGTGTATATACACTGAGAGACATACACCTCGTAGTGTATATACACTGAGAGACATACACCTCGTAGTGTATATACACTGAGAGAGACATACACCTCGTAGTATATATACACTGAGAGACATACACCTAGTAGTGTATATACACTGAGAGACATACACCTCGTAGTGTATATACACTGAGAGACATACACCTTGTAGTGTATATACACTGAGAGACATACACCTAGTAGTGTATATACACTGAGAGACATACACCTCGTAGTGTATATACACTGAGAGACATACACCTCGTAGTGTATATACACTGAGAGACATACACCTCGTAGTGTATATACACTGAGAGACATACACCTTGTAGTGTATATACACTGAGAGACATACACCTCGTAGTGTATATACACTGAGAGACATACACCTCGTAGTGTATATACACTGAGAGACATACACCTCGTAGTGTATATACACTGAGAGACATACACCTCGTAGTGTATATACACTGAGAGACATACACCTCGTAGTGTATATACACTGAGAGACATACACCTCGTAGTGTATATACACTGAGAGACATACACCTCGTAGTGTATATACACTGAGAGACATACACCTCGTAGTGTATATACACTGAGAGACATACACCTCGTAGTGTATATACACTGAGAGAGACATACACCTCGTAGTGTATATACACTGAAAGACATACACCTCGTAGTGTATATACACTGAGAGACAAACACCTCGTAGTGTATATACACTGAGAGAGACATACACCTCGTAGTGTATATACACTGAGAGACATACACCTAGTAGTGTATATACACTGAGACATACACCTCGTAGTGTATATACACTGAGAGACATACACCTCGTAGTGTATATACACTGAGAGACATACACCTCGTAGTGTATATACACTGAGAGACATACACCTCGTAGTGTATATACACTGAGAGACATACACCTCGTAGTGTATATACACTGAGAGACATACACCTCGTAGTGTATATACACTGAGAGACATACACCTCGTAGTGTATATACACTGAGAGAGACATACACCTCGTAGTGTATATACACTGAGAGACATACACCTCGTAGTGTATATATACTGAGAGACATACACCTCGTAGTGTATATACACTGAGAGACATACACCTCGTAGTGTATATACACTGAGAGACATACACCTCGTAGTGTATATACACTGAGAGACATACACCTCGTAGTGTATATACACTGAGAGACATACACCTCGTAGTGTATATACACTGAGAGAGACATACACCTCGTAGTGTATATACACTGAGAGACATATACCTCGTAGTGTATATACACTGAGAGACATACACCTCGTAGTGTATATACACTGAGAGACATACACCTCGTAGTGTATATACACTGAGAGACATACACCTCGTAGTGTATATACACTGAGAGACATACACCTCGTAGTGTATATACACTGAGAGACATACACCTCGTAGTGTATATACACTGAGAGACATACACCTCGTAGTGTATATACACTGAGAGACATACACCTCGTAGTGTATATACACTGAGAGACATACACCTCGTAGTGTATATACACTGAGAGACATACACCTCGTAGTGTATATACACTGAGAGACATACACCTCGTAGTGTATATACACTGAGAGACATACACCTCGTAGTGTATATACACTGAGAGACATACACCTCGTAGTGTATATACACTGAGAGACATACACCTCGTAGTGTATATACACTGAGAGACATACACCTCGTAGTGTATATACACTGAGAGACATACACCTCGTAGTGTATATACACTGAGAGACATACACCTCGTAGTGTATATACACTGAGAGACATACACCTCGTAGTGTATATACACTGAGAGACATACACCTCGTAGTGTATATACACTGAGAGACATACACCTCGTAGTGTATATACACTGAGAGAGACATACACCTCGTAGTGTATATACACTGAAAGATACACCTCGTAGTGTATATACACTGAGAGACAAACACCTCGTAGTGTATATACACTGAGAGAGACATACACCTCGTAGTGTATATACACTGAGACATACACCTCGTAGTGTATATACACTGAGAGACATACACCTCGTAGTGTATATACACTGAGAGACATACACCTCGTAGTGTATATACACTGAGAGACATACACCTCGTAGTGTATATACACTGAGAGACATACACCTCGTAGTGTATATACACTGAGAGACATACACCTCGTAGTGTATATACACTGAGAGACATACACCTCGTAGTGTATATACACTGAGAGACATACACCTCGTAGTGTGTATATACACTGAGAGACATACACCTCGTAGTGTATATACAGAGAGACATACACCTCGTAGTGTATATACACTGAGAGACATATACCTCGTAGTGTATATACACTGAGAGACATACACCTCGTAGTGTATATACACTGAGAGACATACACCTCGTAGTGTATATACACTGAGAGACATACACCTCGTAGTGTATATACACTGAGAGACATACACCTCGTAGTGTATATACACTGAGAGACATACACCTCGTAGTGTATATACACTGAGAGACATACACCTCGTAGTGTATATACACTGAGAGACATACACCTCGTAGTGTATATACACTGAGAGACATACACCCCGGAGTGTATATACACTGAGAGACATACACCTCGTAGTGTATATACACTGAGAGAGACATACACCTCGTAGTGTATATACACTGAGAGAGACATACACCTCGTAGTGTATATACACAGAGACATACACCTCGTAGTGTATATACACTGAGACATACACCTCGTAGTGTATATACACTGAGACATACACCTCGTAGTGTATATACACTGAGAGACATACACCTCGTAGTGTATATACACTGAGAGACATACACCTCGTAGTGTATATACACTGAGAGAGACATACACCTAGTAGTGTATATACACTGAGAGACACACCTCGTAGTGTATATACACTGAGATACATACACCTCGTAGTGTATATACACTGAGAGACATACACCTCGTAGTGTATATACACTGAGAGACATACACCTAGTAGTGTATATACACTGAGAGACACACCTCGTAGTGTATATACACTGAGAGACATACACCTCGTAGTGTATATACACTGAGAGACATACACCTAGTAGTGTATATACACTGAGAGACATACACCTCGTAGTGTATATACACTGAGAGACATACACCTCGTAGTGTATATACACTGAGAGACATACACCTCGTAGTGTATATACACTGAGAGACATACACCTCGTAGTGTATATACACTGAGAGACATACACCTCGTAGTGTATATACACTGAGAGACATACACCTCGTAGTGTATATACACTGAGAGACATACACCTCGTAGTGTATATACACTGAGAGACATACACCTCGTAGTGTATATACACTGAGAGACATACACCTAGTAGTGTATATACACTGAGAGACATACACCTCGTAGTCTATATACACTGAGAGACATACACCTCGTAGTGTATATACACTGAGAGACATACACCTCGTAGTGTATATACACTGAGAGACATACACCTCGTAGTGTATATACACTGAGAGACATACACCTCGTAGTGTATATACACTGAGAGACATACACCTAGTGTATATACACTGAGAGACATACACCTCGTAGTGTATATACACTGAGAGACATACACCTCGTAGTCTATATACACTGAGAGACATACACCTCGTAGTGTATATACACTGAGAGACATACACCTCGTAGTGTATATACACTGAGAGACATACACCTCGTAGTGTATATACACTGAGAGACATACACCTCGTAGTGTATATACACTGAGAGACATACACCTCGTAGTGTATATACACTGAGAGACATACACCTCGTAGTGTATATACACTGAGAGACATACACCTCGTAGTGTATATACACTGAGAGACATACACCTCGTAGTCTATATACACTGAGACATACACCTCGTAGTGTATATACACTGAGAGACATACACCTCGTAGTGTATATACACTGAGAGACATACACCTCGTAGTGTATATACACTGAGAGACATACACCTAGTAGTGTATATACACTGAGAGACATACACCTCGTAGTGTATATACACTGAGAGACATACACCTCGTAGTGTATATACACTGAGAGACATACACCTCGTAGTGTATATACACTGAGAGACATACACCTCGTAGTGTATATACACTGAGAGACATACACCTAGTAGTGTATATACACTGAGAGACATACACCTCGTAGTGTATATATGCCTCGGGATGAACTGGGTTATTATCTCCGTCAAGTCTTGGTTCAGTTTCTTGTCATTCCTGGTTCTTGCAGCCACGTCTTCAGTCTGATGTAGGTATGTTGTGCTGAGCTAAATGTTTCTAAGGGTTGATCTCTAGTTCCTGGATCCGTTTTAGAACACTGGTATGGTTCGTTCCTTGTTATTCTGGTTCTTGACATGCTGTGTGTGTGTGTGTGTGTGTGTGTATTCTGTGTGTGTGTGTATGTGTGTATTGTGTGTGTGTGTGTGTGTGTGTGTGTGTGTGTGTGTGTGTGTGTGTGTGTGTGTGTGTGTGTGTGTGTGCGTGCGTCTGTCTGACGCAGTTGCTCTAAGCCGCGGCCTTCACACAGTCGCAGTTAGGGTATTTTGAGCGCATGTGGTAGGTGGGGTGGGTGGGGTGGGTTGGGTGGGTGTTGTGGGTGGTTTCTTGGGTTTTGGGTGGTGGCGGTGGTGTGGCGGCGGCGGCGTGGTGGTAGTGACGACGTGGTGGTGGCGGCGGCGTAGTAGCGGCGGCGGCGTGGTGGTGGTGGTGACAGCGGTTGTGGGGGTGGTGGTGACGGCGGTGGTGGGGCGGCGGCGGCGGCGGCGGCGTAGTAGCTGCGGCGGCGTAGTAGCTGCGGCGGCGGCGTAGTGACGGCGGTATCAATAAACTTGACAGTTTGGCAGTACGGAATATTGTTGATGATCATAATAAAGGTTAATGTTGTTGACACAGATAAAAGTTATCTTTAATAACAAAGACAATACCCTGACTGGAACAACCCACAAATAACGCGCACATGTTAGAGAGGAACTTACCACGACGTTTCGGCCCAACAGGGACCATTAACAGTCACAGTAACCCAGAGTGACCAAAACGTCTACATAAGCTCCTCTCTATATCCGGGTTGTCTTGTGTATAAAGGTTATCTCAACAGGAAATTATCTTAAACACCAGGTATGTGCAGTGGGATGAATTTTTGAGTGACCTACGCTACGTAGGCTGGTAGGCCTACTTCGCTGCTCCGATATTCTAATATTTTCAAAAGACTATGACCTGAAACTTTAAATGTGAAAAAAAACACCTATTTATTTCTTCAGTTATCGAACATTGTCTATGTTATGTTATTTACAAGTTGGACAAATTTAAAATGGGTTGATTCGAAATTGTATTTGAAAAACATTATTTTTCAATTTCGTTTTGATAACTCTTAAAGAAAAAAAGTTTGACAACAGAGTTTCACATCAACAGGCCTCTTTTATGTGGTACCTGAGTCAGGTATTATGTGGTACCTGAGTGAGGTATTATGTGGTACCTGAGTGAGGTATTATGTGGTACCTGAGAGAGGTATTATGTGGTACCTGAGTCACTGGGGAGAGTCCTCCACTCCACCGAGTTTGTTCATTCCTCCAATAAGAACGAACAGATCCCATGTGGTCTGGTGTGATTCGATTCCTGCTCCAGGAAGATCTTATTCTGACTGTGAAGCCACCAGCACCCATCAGTGACTTTGTCATGAACCAAGAATTACTGTATTGAACAGCCGAGTTGGGTACTCTTAGCAGAAGAGTATACCAGTTAGTAATTCCACAGTCACTAGTGAATGTAGCCTTACAGCTAGTTCACGATGTACCAGGTGTTGCGCACCCTGGTATGGATCGTTCAGTAAAACAAGCCAGATTGAAATACTTTTGGCCTCGTATGGCAACTGATATTTCTGAGTATGTTAAGAAATGTAGTGTCTGCATGCAACATAAAGGTAATACTAATGGTCCTAATCCAATCCAAGTGTATCCAACTACTAGCGAACCGTGGGAAAGAGTTGCGCTAGATTTGTTAACTAATTTCGAATGTTCCCTCCAGGGCAACAAACATCTGTGTGTTATGGTAGAGCATTTCACCAGATATTGTTAGTTACTATTGCAGATAAGACTGCAGTAGCTAAAGCGTTTAAAGAATGCATTATCTGCAGGCATACCACCCCTAAGTCCCTAGTGACAGATAATGGAGGTGAATTCTGTAATGAGATTCTTGAAAATTTGTGTACCTTGTACAAGATCTCTAAATCCACCATTGTTCCTCATCATCCTGCCAGCAATGGGTTAGCAGAACGAACCAATAAGAAAGTACTCGATGTCTTGAGAGCCACTATCAATCCCAACAGTGAAACTTGGGATGAAGTTATACCTGATGTGCAGTGCGCTATAAATTCTGCTTACAATGTTTCTATAGGTGACACTCCACATTATGCATTGTACGGTGTAGATAAACGTTTGCCTTATGAGTTGTTATATTCTAAACCGAAACCAGATTACAACCCTGATGATTTCATAGCAACTCGTACCAGCTTAGCTCAAAGCGTCTTTAGAAGAATCCGTGAAACACTTCATAAATCAACAGCAGAATTTACAAGAGTCGCAAACACTCGACCAAAGCCGTCCAAAATCAAAGTATGTTCGAGAGTTATGCTGACTAACTTTAACAAAACGTCTGCAATGCCTAAGCTTGATCAAAAGTTTGTTGGTCCTTATCGAGTAGTTGAACATATCACTGGCAATAAGTATAAGGTTAGAGAAATTAGTACTGGTCAGTATAAAGAATCGCATTTAGATCATATGAAGTTAGTATGTGATGATAATGATGTTCCAACCCAGACCAATGTGACAGACTCTGACAATCCTCCTGATCCTGTACTCTCTACCTCTGATACTCAGTCAGATGATCAGCCTGAATGTCGTTATTCCCTACATACATGACAGGTATTGAGAAATCCTCAAGTATCATTTGTAACTACCAATTCAGATCTGCCTCAAATACAGCATGAGTTAGCCAGTGCAGCAGAGTTTGATCCTCCCAGAGATGACACTCATTCTGCATATGTCAATCTTACCCTAGCAGAGTTGGGGTTAAATGTAAATAACCTGTATAGATGAATAATTACAGTATCAACTTATCAGTATTCAAGAATTTTTTGTGTGTGTTCACGTTCTCTCCGAATTCTGAGATTTATTTAACAGTCTATATTTGAGCACACCAAGTCTGCCTTTCTGTTAAACACTTCTTTCTTTGTATATATTTCTTCCTCAGAATCCGTAGATCACATGAATACAGATCGATCGATCAATTTTTTTTATCACTTCTATTGTGTAATCCCAATGTTGAGTCTCATTCGATGAGTTGTGCTATATTATACCTTGTAATGCATTACAGTTTCATTACAGTAAGTTACATTATAGTCAATTACGTAAGCTTCCATTCCAATATTCTCCTTATGTTATAATGTTCAATTGTTGTGTACTTTGACATTGTATAGAATCAGCCCAAGCCGTACACCTGCCGTCTCTAGTTTGTATTAGTTGTATGTCGGGACGACATATGTTAGCGTCGCCGAGCTCTCAATAGTACCAGTTACCAGTAACCAGTTACCAGTAGATGACTCACTACCAACCGTCTGTGTGAATCACTGACTGTTATTCACGTTGCTGCTGACCATAGCATGTTTTTGAACACCGCTCACCCGCTAGGCACTGGTGGGTCAGTCTGAGATAGAGAGCAGTGAGAGGCAGGGCGGCTGATGGTGCTTCCCATACTTTCCGTTATAATTATACGTACTAACCAGCCTACGTGAGTGTTTTTACCTCATCCACGTTATCGAACCCACATGACATTATGTGGTACCTGAGTGAGGTATTATGTGGTACCTGAGTCAGGTATTATGTGGTACCTGAGTGAGGTATTACCTCAGGTATCACTTCACTGAACAGCATATCCTTCTCTCGCCTCTCCTTCTTCCTCTAAACATGTGAGAGTAAACACGTGAAGGTGCTAACGTTTTTGGGGTTTATTTTTTCCAACGGCATTTTTCATATTTACAGTTACGCGTTTTATTCATATATATATATATATATATATATATATATATATATATATATATATATATATATATATATATTATATATATATATATATATATATATATATATAAAGTTTTATAAAGTTTTTCTTCTTCTCTTTTTTAGTAAATGTATACAGGAGAAGGGGTTACTAGCCCATTGCTCCCGGCATTTTAGTCGCCTCATACGACACGCATGGCTTACGGAGGAAAGATTCTTTCCCACTTCCCCATGGACAATAGAAGAAATAAAAAAGAACAAGAGCTATTTAGAAAAAGGAGAAAAACCTAGATGTATGTATATATATATATATATATATATATGCATGTGCGTGTCTGTGAAGTGTGACCAAAGTGTAAGTAGTAGTAGCAAGATATCCCTGTTATCTAGCGTGTTTATGAGACAGAAAAAGAAACCAGCAATCCTACCATCATGCAAAACAGTTACAGGTTTTTGTTTCACAGTCATCTGGCAGGACGGTAGTACTTCCCTGGGTGGTTGCTGTCTACCAGTTTAAAAACTGTAGTGTAAAGCACCCTTCTGGCAAGACAGTGATGGAGTGAATGATGGTGAAAGTTTTTCTTTTTCGGGCCACCCTGCCTTGGTGGGAATCGGCCAGTGTGATAATAAAATATATATATATATATATATATATATATATATATATATATATATATATATATATATATATATATATATATATATAATGTTTAGTGCAAGTGTTGAGGCCCATTCTGGTCGTCAAAGCTGGGACACACAATACCACGGAAACACTAGGCGTTACCTCTCTGAAGTGCAACAGTGATCCTCTGGGACATAAAACTCGCAGCTCTGGGATCCTTCGTTGCCCTGAAGAGCCTGTTGCCCGGCTCCCTCAAGCATTTGTAGAACCTCTGTGCCAACGAGTCTAACCTCACCTTTGATATTACTTTGATAGGTTTTGAGAGTTCTCCAACACACGCAGTCTGGCCCTGGGCCAGGTCTGTCTGTGGTGCTTGCTTGGTCAACCACCCTGTTGCTGCTGGCGACCCGCTGATCTCTGTTTTACAACTGGATAAGGTGGCCTAGGTCTATAAAAATCAATCTTAGGCCTAACTTCTCTCCTCTGGACCGCTCACACATTTCCGAGATTCAGAAAATAACGAGTTGCAAATTTAGAAAATAGGATACAGCTATATCCCACATTGCAGCGTTAAACCCGCATGGGTTTAGTTTAATCGCGTTTTACCCAAGGAAGGATTAATATAACTCCTGGATAATTAAATGAATTTTTAAGACTTTACAGAGACAAGAAGGCTGTATAAATGGAAGGTTTAAAGCCTATCTACTACATTAGGGTCATTAAGGCCGCCCGTAACCTTATCACCATCAGATAATAATACTTTAATACTGCAGAAAGCTGGCACTAATAGTTGACTTACCCCATGGTGGGCACGGTGGGGCTGAGGGTGGGCGGTGACTTGCCGTCAATCATCTTTAGTCAGTGACGTCACAGTAGCGGGCGCGGGAGGCGGTGACGTCACGGCTTCGGGCGCGGAAGGCGGTGACGTCACGGCTGCGGGCGCGGGAGGCGGTGACGTCACGGCTGGCACACGCGGCGGCGTGGGCACTGCAGGGCGAGGGAGACGCAATACACGCGGCGGCGTGAGCACTGCAGGGCGGGGGAGACGCAACACACGCGGCACCTCACACGCATCACACACGCGTTTATCTTCTGTCTTGACTCCCTCACTGACACCTCCCACAGTAACCATTCACAGAACCTGACTCCCTCACTGACACCTCCCACAGTAACCATTCACAGAACCTGACTCCCTCACTCACACCTCCCACAGTAACCATTCACAGAACTTTTCTTATTTCACTCTGTCCCTGGCTGTCATGATCACCCACACAACCACTGTCATGAGTGAGTGCCTACAACCACTGTCATGAGGAGCACCTGAGCCCCCTCTCCACCTCCCACCGTCGCTCTCAATAATCTGTCAAAGATACGAAATAAAGTTAATCTCGATTTACATGGATAAATTCTAAGGAAGAACATGAGTAAATTCTAAGAACATGTGTAAATTCTAAGCAAGAACATGGGTAAATTCTAAGCAAGAGCATGTGTAAATTCTAAGCAAGAAAATGGGTAAATTCTAAGAACATGTATATATTCTAAGCAAGAACATGTGTAAATTCTAAGGACATGTGTAAATCCTAAGTAAGAACATGTGCAAAATTCTAAGCAAGAACATGTGTAAATTCTAAGAACATGTGTAAATTCTAAGAACATGGGTAAATTCTAAGCAAGAACATGTGTAAATTCTATGCAAGAACATGTGTAAATTCTAAGCAAGAACATGTGTAAATTCTAAGCAAGAACATGTGTAAATTCTAAGAACATGGGTAAATTCTAAGCAAGAACATGTGTAAATTCTAAGCAAGAACATGTGTAAATTCTAAGAACATGGGTAAATTCTAAGCAAGAACATGTGTAAATTCTCAGCAAGAACACGTGTAAATTCTCAGCAAGAACACATGTAAATTCTCAGCAAGAACACATGTAAATTCTCAGCAAGAACACGTGTAAATTCTCAGCAAGAACACGTGTGAATTCTCAGCAAGAACATGTGTAAGTTCTCAGCAAGAACACGTGTAAATTCTCAGCAAGAACACGTGTAAATTCTCAGCAAGAACACGTGTAAATTCTCAGCAAGAACACGTGTAAATTCTAAGCAAGAACATGTGTAAATTCTAAGAACATGTTTAAATTCTAAGCAAGAACATGTGTAAATTCTCAGTAAGAACACGTGTAAATTCTCAGCAAGAACACATGTAAATTCTAAGCAAGAACATGTGTAAATTCTCAGCAAGAACACGTGTAAATTCTCAGCAAGAACACATGTAAATTCTCAGCAAGAACACTATGTAAATTCTCAGCAAGAACACGTGTAAATTCTAAGCAAGAACATGTGTAAATTCTCAGCAAGAACACGTGTAAATTCTCAGCAAGAACACGTGTAAATTCTCAGCAAGAACACGTGTAAATTCTCAGCAAGAACACGTGTAAATTCTCAGCAAGAACACGTGTAAATTCTCAGCAAGAACACGTATAAATTCTCAGCAAGAACACGTGTAAATTCTCAGCAAGAACACGTGTAAATTCTCAGCAAGAACACGTGTAAATTCTCAGCAAGAACACGTGTAAATTCTCAGCAAGAACACGTGTAAATTCTCAGCAAGAACACGTGTAAATTCTCAGCAAGAACACGTATAAATTCTCAGCAAGAACACGTGTAAATTCTCAGCAAGAACACGTGTAAATTCTCAGCAAGAACACGTGTAAATTCTCAGCAAGAACACGTGTAAATTCTCAGCAAGAACACGTGTAAATTCTCAGCAAGAACACTTGTAAATTCTCAGCAAGAACACGTGTAAATTCTCAGCAAGAACATGGGTAAATTCTCAGCAAGAACACGTGTAAATTCTCAGCAAGAACACGTGTAAATTCTCAGCAAGAACACGTGTAAATTCTCAGCAAGAACACGTGTAAATTCTCAGCAAGAACACGTGTAAATTCTCAGCAAGAACACTTGTAAATTCTCAGCAAGAACACTTGTAAATTCTCAGCAAGAACACGTGTAAATTCTCAGCAAGAACACGTGTAAATTCTCAGCAAGAACATGGGTAAATTCTAAGGATAAGTTTGTCACTAACACTAAAAATGCTTCATCAGTGCCAGGAAAAAGTAATAAAAGGAAACAAATAACTTTCCTTATTTTTTTCTGGGATATCGAAAGTAATTAACACATATATTGATGTTTTAATTACTTTGGATAACCCAAAGAAAAATAAAAATGGAATAAGCAGAAAATTGTTCCTCAATAAATTCACTTACAAGGGGAAATTTATTTTGATGTATACGGGGAAATTTAAAGGAAAAAAGACATTCATTATCACGAGGAATTATTCATCACTGCCAAGGAAAAATAACAGGAAAAATATGCAAGAATCAAGTGTTGCTTCAGCCGAGGCTCGAGGCTCAATCAAAAACAAATAATGAAAAATGAATGAGAGGTTAGTAACAATGGTGCCACCGGAATTAAAAGTTCAAGTTGGCTAAGACAGAGGTTCATCAGTTTACTAAACACGTACCTGCACTGAATAAACTCATTATGAAAGAAAGATCCCCAGTCAGCGTGAAAATTCTACCAATGGTCCAAGTCAGACCAACACGTCATAACCATCTTTCTCCAGTGTGTGTGTGGGTTATTTGTGTACAGTTTTCACGTCCAGGAGATACACTGCCTCGTAAGTTAACATATGAAGGGGATACATCACTATTTCTTCTTGAAAACTTACATTAACATAAACATTATTTGCACTGATAAATATACAGTAGCATGTTTACGGTTTTCGAGTTGTGAATTATTAACTGAAATGCGCAATATTGCTGCACACTAGAAAACAGTAAATCAAAAGAATAACACATAGATGTAAACACAGCCTCGCATCCTTTTCTTCATTGTGCATTATCAACATATAAAGGCTGAGAAAAGGAAATGTATTCATCTCCCTCACCCTTAGCAGTAAATACAAAGGAAAGAACCAAATTATTGAGTCTCGGCCGAGAATCATTAAAATCTTTGCACAGCCAGAAACACAGTACACAATCAGCATAACTCACTGTAATAAAGTTGGTAGAATTACCAACAATATGGTAAAAGAACACATGTGCAACAATAAAATGTTTCATTAGTTGCATATGTGTCCATTTACCCAGCATAATTTATCAACGTAACTTCAGATAGCACAATATCTTTCAAAATCCTAGTTTCAGTAACCCAGTACTGTGGCTAAAGGGCTTCCCATACCCATATCAAACTCATGATGGTAAAAAGTATTGTGGAAATCAAACTTATAATCAAATATATATAATTAAATACTGATTGCCCCCTCTCGTATATATACTGGCTTCCTCACCTTCGTGTGTTAGTGTGTAACTAGTTAATGGTCCAAGTCACCGAAACGTCGTCAGTTTCTTCTTCTTATGTGCTGGTTATTTGTGTATTGTTCCCGTCACCATACTGTGCCTTTTAATTCTTTATATACAGGAAGGTTAAATTTCGGTAAGCCATTACCTTAATTCATAAAAAGTTCTCGACAGATATTCCAGTCATAACATAGCATTGTTACGCCCAGATGCGGTTTCTCTATATATGTGTTTCATTTTTGTGCATCTAATATTACATTGCAATTATCATCGTTATTAGCTAAAACGATGTTAATCAGCTGTATAATATTACATATTCATTTTCATCTTTCTCATGTTTTCATTATATATATATATACTGGATGAATCATTGACCAATGGTAACAACCATTTAATGTTTGTATGACCTGACCTCTGGTTACTACCCGCCTGACGCGAGCTTACGTCAGAGGTGAGTGGAGTAGTCAGTACAGTACCTCCGTATAGAGAAGGTCTTCATTGCTTACTCATTTTAATTTAAATTGAGAAGCTATTAGTCTAGAGCTTTATTCTCTAAAGTCACCAGAAATTGTGAAATCTTGTGAATCTTTCATTGTATTGAAGTCCTCATGTGTTAAGAGACTTTATTCTATTCAACACCCTCATCGTCTCGGAAAATAGAGACGCTGTAACTTCATTGATCATATTTATATTAATGGCCCATTCAGCTAGAATGAAGGTCATGGTAATTTATAAGTTTGTATAAAGTCTGTGTTTATATATAACAACTAAGAAAAAGGCACAAGTAAAATACCTTAAGTCAATAACGTTATCTACATTGTATTAAAAATACATTTTACAAAGTTTTCCGATTTCCTTATTAATCTATACACAAGATTACATTATATCATCAGAAATGATTCCTTATTACGATATAACTGGAGTATGATCCTTTATCAAAATCCCCTGGACTAACATCGCTTATTATTTATTAAGTTTTTCGTAATAAGCATCTAGACTAATGTTTAAAATCTGCATGTTGTGAGAGAGGATATTAGCCATGGGGTACGACAGACTACAAACTGCTAAGAGTCAGAACTCGTAGATCAGTAATAAGTGAGCATTGTAGATTGTAAGTCGAGGCAGTCACACAGAACAACACTTAAATACTTAACACTAAGCAAGTAAAGTACAAGACACACACACACACACACACACACACACACACACACACACAACAATACAGCAATAATATTTTTATCAGATCGATCGCTTTTCTGATATGAGAGGCGGAAGCTCTCGCTCCTATAAGAGCCAAAATATTAACTATTTAGAGAGCATATATACTACAGAGCCTCCCAAGACCACACAGTAGCGTCTGTAGCTTACGTGATACTGATCATCACAGAGTGACATGCAAGGAGCATTACAGAGTGACAGTTTACAATTCATATACTCCGGACACACTGAAATGGTCAATATAAAGTGGCAAAATATAAAAAGAACTATGAATACCAGTGATGAAATGGGATATGGAAAAGCTTAGTGTATAATTAGTGTGACAGTGACACTCAATTGCTGCGAGAAACAAATTTGTAAATATCACTGTTGTGTTGAGCTTTGTGTGTGTGTGTGTGTGTGTGTGTGTTTGTGTGTGTGTGTGTGTGTGTGATAAAACGATACAAGTAATGGCACACTGATGAAGATATATACTGAGGAAACGATTCATCACAAGTGTCTTCTTCAGATATCAAATGTCTTGATCAGTGCACATGTCTTTTAAACTAGAACGATACAAGGAATGGTGTGGAGTGGAGATATGAGGCACATAGTCTTGTGGAGTGAATATGTGGGATATACCTCTGATTGTCTTTAAGGGTTCCTCTACTTTCCCTTCCCAGCATGAAGCCTGGTTGACCATCACGTATGATATGTATGATACTGATGAATGATACTCTTATGTGATTTTCATGTATGATACTCAGCAAGGCAAAGCCAAACACAGGAATCACAACACTTCAT
>NC_091340.1:10895599-10905599 GCF_038502225.1 Cherax quadricarinatus
CCTTTTCCATTCTCTAGTACACCTAGTTTTTGCCTCCCTGCACCTTTGGGTGAACCAAGGACTCGTTCTGTTCTTCCCATAATTTCTGTTTCCCTTGGGAACAAACCTCTCCTCTGCCTCCTTGCATTTTGTTGCTACATAGTCCATCATTTCTTGTACTGGTTTTCCTGTCAGTTCCCTCTCCCACTGAATGTCTTGAAGGAAGTTCCTCATGCCTGAGTAGTTCCCCCTTTTGTAGTTTGGTTTTTCCCAGCCTATTCCTGCTACTCTCTCCACTTGGAGCTCAACTATGTAGTCGAAGCACAGAACCACATGATCACTAGCTTCCAGGGGCCTTTCATACATGATACCCTCGATGTCCGAACTACTCATGGTGAATACAAGGTCCAACCTTGCTGGTTCATCCTCTCTCTCTCTGGTAGTGTCTCTAACATGTTGATGCATGAGGTTTTCCAGTACCACATCCATCATCTTGGCTCTCCATGTTTCGGGACCCCCATGGGGCTCCAGGTTTTCCCAGTCAATCTCCTTGTGATTGAAATCACCCATAACTAGTAACTTTGCTCCCCCCATGTGTGCTCTCCTGGCCACCTCGGCTAGTGTGTCGATCATTGCTCTGTTGCTCTCATCGTATTCTTCTCTTGGCCTCCTGCAGTTCTGTGGTGGGTTGTACATTACTGCAATTATCACCTTAAGTCCCTCAGACTGGATTATTCCTACTAAGTAGTCCCTTTCGCCCGTGCCATCCATTCCTTCCATTTTCTCAAAACCCCACTGATTTTTAATGAGCAGTGCAACTCCTCCTCCCCCTCTCCTCCCTCTGTCTTTCCTGAGGATTTGATATCCGGATGGAAAGATTGAATCTGTTATTATTCTGGTGAGTTTTAACAGATTCAATCTTTCCATCCGGATATCAAATCCTCAGGAAAGACAGAGGGAGGAGAGGGGGAGGAGGAGTTGCACTGCTCATTAAAAATCAGTGGGGTTTTGAGAAAATGGAAGGAATGGATGGCACGGGCGAAAGGGACTACTTAGTAGGAACAATCCAGTCTGAGGGACATAAGGTGTGTGTGTGTGTGTGTGTGTGTGTGTGTGTGTGTGAGTGTTTGTGTGTATGTGTGTACTCACCTAGTTGTACTCACCTAGTTGAGGTTGCGGGGGTCGAGTCCGAGCTCCTGGCCCCGCCTCTTCACTGATCGCTACTAGGTCACTCTCCCTGAGCCGTGAGCTTTATCGTACCTCTGCTTAAAGCTATGTATGGATCCTGCCTCCACTACATCGCTTCCCAAACTATTCCACTTCCTGACTACTCTGTGGCTGAAGAAATACTTCCTAACATCCCTTTGATTCATCTGTGTCTTCAGCTTCCAACTGTGTCCCCGTGTTGCTGTGTCCAATCTCTGGAACATCCTGTCTTTGTCCACCTTGTCAATTCCTCTCAGTATTTTGTATGTCGTTATCATGTCCTCCCTATCTCTCCTGTCCTCCAGTGTCGTCAGGTTGATTTCCCTTAACCTCTCCTCGTAGGACATACCTCTTAGCTCTGGGACTAGTCTTGTTGCAAACCTTTGCACTTTCTCTAGTTTCTTTACATGCTTGGCTAGGTGTGGGTTCCAAACTGGTGCCGCATACTCCAATATGGGCCTAACGTACACGGTGTACAGGGTCCTGAACGATTCCTTATTAAGATGTCGGAATGCTGTTCTGAGGTTTGCTAGGCGCCCATATGCTGCGGCAGTTATTTGGTTGATGTGCGCTTCAGGAGATGTGCCTGGTGTTATACTCACCCCAAGATCTTTTTCTTTGAGTGATGTTTGTAGTCTCTGGCCCCCTAGACTGTACTCCGTCTGCGGTCTTCTTTGCCCTTCCCCAATCCTCATGACTTTGCACTTGGTGGGATTGAACTCCAGGAGCCAGTTGCTGGACCAGGTCTGCAGCCTGTCCAGATCCCTTTGTATTTCTGCCTGGTCTTCGATCGAATGAACTCTTCTCATCAACTTCACGTCATCTGCAAACAGGGACACCTCGGAGTTTACTCCTTCCGTCAAGTCGTTCACAAATACCAGAAACAGCACTGGTCCTAGGACTGACCCCTGTGGGACCCCGCTGGTCACAGGTGCCCACTCTGACACCTCGCCACGTACCATTACTCGCTGTTGTCTTCCTGACAAGTATTCCCTGATCCATTGAAGTGCCTTCCCTGTTATCCCTGCTTGGTCCTCCAGTTTTTGTACTAATCTCTTGTGTGGTACTGTGTCAAACGACTTCTTGCAGTCCAAGAACATGCAATCCACCCACCCCTCTCTCTCTTGTCTTACTGCTGTCACCATGTCATAGAACTCCAGTAGGTTTGTGACACAGGATTTCCCGTCCCTGAAACCATGTTGGCTGCTGTTGATGGGATCATTCCTTTCTAGGTGTTCCACCACTCTTCTTATAATCTTCTCCATGATTTTGCATACTATACATGTCAGTGACACTGGTCTGTAGTTTAGTGCTTCATGTCTGTCTCCTTTTTTAAAGACTGGGACTACATTTGCTGCCTTCCATGCCTCAGGCAATCTCCCTGTTTCGATAGATGTATTGAATATTGTTGTTAGGGGTACACATAGTGCCTCTGCTCCCTCTCTCAGGACCCATGGGGAGATGTTATCAGGCCCCATTGCCTTTGAGGTATCTAGCTCACTCAGAAGCCTCTTCACTTCTTCCTCGGTTGTGTGCACTGTGTCCAGCACTTGGCGGTGTACCACCTCTCCGTCTTTCTGGAGCCCCTTCTGTCTCCTCTGTGAACACTTCTTTGAATCTCTTGTTGAGTTCCTCACATACTTCACGATTATTTCTTGTTGTCTCTCCTCCTTCCTTCCTTAGCCTGATTACCTGGTCCTTGACTGTTGTTTTCTTCCTGATGTAGCTGTATAACAGTTTCGGGTCATATTTGGCTTTAGCTGCTATGTCATGTGTGTGTGTGTGTGTGTGTGTGTGTGTGTGTGTGTGTGTGTGTGTGTGTGTGTGTATGTGCTTGAGTGTGTATGTTTATCCTACCACTACAATAAAGTCACTGAAGTGCACTTCCTCTCTGCATGCAATTAAATATGCTATCCAGGACCTAAATTCCCTTTAATTATTCCCTCCTCTCCCCTTATTAGCGAGAAAATTACCTCATTAGTCAGCATAACCCCAACTTCCCCTAGTCACCCGGTGGATGCATCCATCCCAGCTACCCTCATGTTCTAAGTACCGATACCACAAAAGATACAGTGTAACCCTCAAAGTGGTACCATTGGATACCTTTGTAGTCTCAGTTAGAATTCTGAGTGTTTAGTCTCTCCATTACTTAGAGATTTTAGTTAGTTACGTTTAAAATCTTGAGACTGTGCGAGGGATCATTAAGACTGCATGTCTCCTTTACACCAACACCAACAGTACGTTAGTCCCTAAAAGTAAGATTATTCTCTCAGTATATGTACACAGGAATATACCCACCTGCCGGTATATATACGAAGGAAACATACCTCTCAATGTATATACACTGAGAAATACTTTCTTCTCGGCGTGTGTGTATATATATATATATATATATATATATATATATATATATATATATATATATATATATATATATATATATATATATATATATATATATATATATATGTATATATATATATATATATATATATATATATATATATATATATATATATATATATATATATATATATATATATATATATATATATATATATATATATGGGGACCGGTGTGTGGTTGGCATCCCGCTTCTCTCTCTCAGACAGACTAGCTGTCTGACTCCACACTACCAATCTGAAAACTTACCCTACTTCTCCCGTTGTTGCCTTTGCAACATTTCACAGCTCCTGATGACGCACTGAGAAGTGTGAAAGTATTTGAGCTAAAGATTTCCACTCCCAGTGGCTTGTCTTGCATAGTGTGTGTGTGTGTGTGTGTGTGTGTGTGTGTGTGTACTCACCTAGTTGTACTCACCTAATTGAGGTTGCGGGGGTCGAGTCCGAGCTCCTGGCCCCGCCTCTTCACTGATCGCTACTAGGTCACTCTCCCTGAACAGTGTACGTGTGTGTGTGTGTGTGTGTGTGTGTGTGTGTGTGTGTGTGTGTGTGTGTGTGTGTGTGTGTGTGTGTGTGTATACTCACCTATTTGTACTCACCTATTTGTGGTTGCAGGGGTCGAGTCTTAGCTCCTGGCCCCGCCTCTTCACCGGTTGCTACTGGGCCCTCTCTCTCCCCGCTCCATGAGCTTTATCAAACCTCGTCTTAAAACTGTGTATGGATCCTGCCTCCACTACGTCATTTTCTAGGCTATTCCACTGCCTTACAACTCTATGACTGAAGAAATACTTCCTAATATCTCTCTGACTCATTTGTGTCTTCAACTTCCAACTGTGGCCTCTTGTTTCTGTGTCCCCTCCCTGGAACATCCTGTCTTTGTCAACCTTGTCTATTCCGCGCAGTATTTTATATGTCGTTATCATGTCTCCCCTGACCCTCCTGTCCTCCAGTGTCGTCAGGCCGATTTCCCTTAATCTTTCTTCATAGGACATTCCCCTTAGCTCTGGAACTAACCTTGTGGCAAACCTTTGTACTTTCTCTAGTTTCTTGACGTGCTTTATCAAGTGCGGGTTCCAAACAGGTGCTGCATACTCCAGTATGGGCCTGACATACACGGTGTACAGTGTCTTGAACGATTCCTTACTGAGGTATCGGAATGCTGTTCTCAGTGTTATACTCACCCCAAGATCTTTCTCCTTGAGTGAGGTTTGCAGTCTTTGGCCACCTAGCCTATACTCTGTCTGTGGTCTTCTGTGCCCTTCCCCTATCTTCATGACTTTGCATTTGGCAGGATTAAATTCGAGAAGCCATTTGCTGGACCAGGTGTGTGTGTGTGTGTGTGTGTGTGTACTCACCTATTTGTACTCACCTATTTGTGGTTGCAGGGGTCGAGTCTTAGCTCCTGGCCCCGCCTCTTCACCGGTTGCTACTGGGCCCTCTCTCTCCCCGCTCCATGAGCTTTATCAAACCTGTGTGTGTGTGTGTGTGTGTGTGTGTGTGTACGTGTACTCACCTATTTGTTGTTGCAGGGGTCGAGTCCTAGCTCCTAGCTTTATCAAACCTGTGTGTGTGTGTGTGTGTGTGTGTGTGTGTGTGTGTGTGTGTGTGTGTGTGTGTGTGTGTGTGTGTGTGTGTACATAAAGATAGTTAACTCTCAGTGTACATACAATATTCAAAGTGATATACAGGCTTAGACTTGTTGGAGAGTTTTGTCTCATTACTGTGTTTATGTAATCTCTTCTCGGAAGGTGACTCCATCTAGCGGAACAATAGTCAACAGCAATAGCAAAAACAACAGCGGCAGAAACAACGGCAACATCAGCAGTAATAGCAGCACCACCAGTTAACACAGCAACACTAGTAACAGCAACAGGAACAGCAGGAGCAACAACAACACTAGCAATAACAGGAGCAGGAACAGTAACAGCAACGCTAGCAACAGTAACAGCAACAACAGCAGCAATGCAAATAAGCGCAACAACAGCAGAAGAAATAACAAAAACAACAATAGTACCAATACTAGCAACAGTAGCAGCAGAAGGAGCATCAACAACAACACTAGCAACAGCAATAACAGCAGCAGATATAACAACAACGTCAACAAAAACAATAACAACAAACAACAACAACAACAACAACAACAACAGTATCAGCAACAACAATAGCAATAACAACAAAGCTAGCAACATCAGCAGCAACAACAAAAATAGCAACAACAGCACTAGCAACATCGGCTGCATCAAGAACACTAGCAACAACAGCAGCAGCAACAACAATAGAAAAAAACAACAACGCTAGCAATAACAGCAACGAAACACTAGCAGCGTCTGCAGCAACAGTAGCTCTAGTAACAGCAGCAGCAACAGCAGCTCTAGTAACAGCAGCAGCAACAGCAGCTCTAGTAACAGCAGCAGCAGCAATAACAGCACTAGCAACAAGTTCAGCAGCAACAACAGCAACAACAATGCTAGCAACAGCAGCAGCATCACCAAGAACACTAGCAACAGCAGCAACAACAATAGCACTAGCAACAGCAACAACAAGACAACACTAGCAAGAACAACAACAGCAATATTATCAATACTAGCAACAACAAGAGCAGCAACAGCAACAACAGCAGTAACAACAGTAACAACAATAGCAACACTAGCAACAACAAGAGCAGCAACAGCAACAACAGCAGTAACAACAGTAACAACAATAGCAACACTAGCAACAACAAGCTCAGCAACAGCAACAACAGCAGTAACAACAGTAACAACAATAGCAACACTAGCAACAACAAGCTCAGCAACAGCAACAACAGCAGTAACAACAGTAACAACAATAGCAACACTAGCAACAACAAGCTCAGCAACAGCAAGCTCAGCAACAGCAACAACAGCAACAACAGTAGCACTGGGTGTTACCTTATTCCGTTTATTGCGTCACGTGTTCGTACACAACAGGAATGCTAACAGTGTTGCCAAGTACTCACTGTTGAACTCTACCCACCTGTCCTATATCCCACATATTACCATGCCCCTCTTAACAACACACTACGTCAACCCCTCACAGAATACATTCCAATCCCATATCTTTAAGAAATAATGGTATTAAATTGCTACTGTGTGAATAATGTTGTATCCCTAAGGGTGTGGAGAGGTGGCGCTGATGTTTGCTTCTCTGGGGATTTGGAGTGATATGTATATATATATATATATATATATATATATATATATATATATATATATATATATATATATATATATATATATATATATATATATATATATATATATATATATATATATATATATATATATATATATATATATATATATATATATATATATATATATATATATATATATATATATACGTTAAGAAAGCCTTGAAGGTTTCCTTAGAAGCTTTGCTGGGATTTTGTCATGCCTGTCTATGGGTTTTGTGGTTAATGTAGGGGAGGATAAATGCCCCTCTTGATAGTATGCTGACGACCTTGTTCTGTGGCTACCTTAATTCTCTCTTTCTCCCTCTCTCTCTCTCTCTCTCCACCATCACCACAAACACCACTCTCGCACCCACACACACACTCACACACACACAGACACACACACACACACCCACATCAGTGCCACCAACCTTTAAAACGTCCATCTAATATCGTCATTTGCTTTCATCTCCTCACTAGCACAAGTTAGAAACTAGACAAGCTGAATAAATAAGCTATTACCTTAGCTGTTGTGTGGTAGCCGAACAGCCAAAAGTGGCACTAGCTGTGAGTGCCGAGGAGCTAGTGGCACAGCTGCATGTGTTAGTTATATAACCTCGACGTCATGGAGCGAGGCAGCAGGAGTTGGGCGGCCCCACCTTGCTTGTCTCGCCTCCCTGACTCACAAGAATAAGTTGATTTAGACACAGGTACACATAACCACAATTATTATACATAGTGTGAATTACCTAGGATAACCCAGTGTGTATCAGGGAATGATTACCAAAGCCTGTGGCAGACGCAGAAAACTTAATAAGTCGACCTACCACCGTGGTTGCTTAGTCTACCTCCCTGTCTCACACCTCTCACTGTGGTCTACTTACCACCATGGTTGTCAGGCTCAGTTTACAGAACACAACCCAATAATGGTATACAGTACCGACAAGTTGATGAGAAAGACACATATGTAACCCCTGGGTATGTATAGTGTGAAGACTTTTACCAATCAGTGGCTTTTCAGTTCAAGGCTACAGGACCGAACACCATCTATCAAGGTAAAGGGATTGAGCACCTATTAAAGCTGAAGGACTAACCTATCAAGGCAGAGGGACTGAACACCTATCAAGGCAGAGTGACTGAACACCTATCAAGGCAGAGGGACTGAACATTTATCAAGGCAGAGGGACTGAGCACCTATCAAAACAGAGGGACTGAACACTTATCAAGGCAGAGGGACTGAGCACCTATCAAAACAGAGGGACTGAACACCTATCAAGGCAGAGGGACTGAGCACCTTCTATCAAGGCTAAAGGACTCCATACTTTGTATCAAGGCTGAGGGACAGATTACCTCATCTCCCACTATTTTCAATAGGTAATATCTGCACTGAGTTGAAAAACTCACTAGTGTGCGAAACATCTTCATTATAAAGATGACCAGGTATTGTACACGTTTCATACACTCAGAATACCCTTATTACCCTATGATAATATCATTCTCTTGCCTGTAATATATACCCGTGAACAGTTTCTAGAGTTTTTTGTTTATCCTCGCATCCCGGCCTGAGGCCTGGTCAAATAGACTGTTGATGCGAGCGTTCCGCACGTCCACACGGCTGTCACAGCCCTGTCAGTCACCTACTTGCAGGAGAGATCTGTCCAGGTTCCTCTTGAAATCTTATTCTTTGCAATGCTATCATGCTAAGATTTGATATACTTTGGTACCGGAGCCTACAATCGAAGGTCCTGAGTTCGATTCCTGGAATAGGCGTCACCAGTAGGTGTCTCTTAGTACCTGCAGCCCCTGGGTAACGCCTAGGAGTAAGCATATGTGTCTCCTAGCACCTGCCGCTCCTAGGAGTTTCTCTACTAGTGTGGGTGGCATCCTGGGGAAGGGCTTGAAGAGGATCCCTGGTGGATGTAAGTCACACTGCTTGGCTTTCTTGGGTTTTCCTGGGTTATTAGTCCTCCTGGGTTACTAATACAGTACAAGGAAAAGTTTTTTTGGTTTAATGTAAGCTTCCATCGTTGTTTAAATTATTATTATTATAATCAAAAAGAAGCGCTAAGCCACAAGGGCTATACAGATCGTTGTTTAAAAAAAAAAAAAAAAAAAAAAAAAAAAAAAAAAAAAAAAAAAAGTTTAAACAGAAGAAATATAATATTATTAATAAATTATTATTATTATTATTATTATTATTATTATTATTATTATTATTATTATTATTATTATTATTATTTTTTTTTTTTTTTTTTATTATCACACCGGCCGATTCCCACCAAGGCAGGGTGGCCCGAAAAAGAAAAACTTTCACCATCATTCACTCCATCACTGTCTTGCCAGAAGGGTGCTTTACACTACAGTTTTTAAACTGCAGCATTAACACCCCTCCTTCAGAGTGCAGGCACTGTACTTCCCATCTCCAGGACTCAAGTCCGGCCTGCCGGTTTCCCTGAATCCCTTCATAAATGTTACTTTGCTCACACTCCAACAGCACGTCAAGTATTAAAAACCATTTGTCTCCATTCACTCCTATCAAACACGCTCACGCATGCCTGCTGGAAGTCCAAGCCCCTCGCACACAAAACCTCCTTTACCCCCTCCCTCCAACCCTTCCTAGGCCGACCCCTACCCCGCCTTCCTTCCACTACAGACTGATACACTCTTGAAGTCATTCTGTTTCGCTCCATTCTCTCTACATGTCCGAACCACCTCAACAACCCTTCCTCAGCCCTCTGGACAACAGTTTTGGTAATCCCGCACCTCCTCCTAACTTCCAAACTACGAATTCTCTGCATTATATTCACACCACACATTGCCCTCAGACATGACATCTCCACTGCCTCCAGCCTTCTCCTCGCTGCAACATTCATCACCCACGCTTCACACCCATATAAGAGCGTTGGTAAAACTATACTCTCATACATTCCCCTCTTTGCCTCCAAGGACAAAGTTCTTTGTCTCCACAGACTCCTAAGTGCACCACTCACTCTTTTTCCCTCATCAATTCTATGATTCACCTCATCTTTCATAGACCCATCCGCTGACACGTCCACTCCCAAATATCTGAATACGTTCACCTCCTCCATACTCTCTCCCTCCAATCTGATATTCAATCTTTCATCACCTAATCTTTTTGTTATCCTCATAACCTTACTCTTTCCTGTATTCACCTTTAATTTTCTTCTTTTGCACACCCTACCAAATTCATCCACCAATC
>NC_091340.1:10910599-10958099 GCF_038502225.1 Cherax quadricarinatus
AGTAAACTGTTTTTGGGGCAACGTTTCGCTCAGTGTAGAGTTTATCAAGTCATATGGGAATACAGATGAGTACGTGTGAGTACAGAGGAGGTACATGGGAATATACAGAAGAATTTTGTAGTATATGGAAGGATATGGGAGTAAAGGAGAGTTCATGTGAGTATATGGGAGTCTAGGAGTGTACGTGGGAGTGCATGGGATAAACAGCTAAGACAGGACTTGGAAGTCCACGCCGCGGCTGTCTACTGAGAGCTCTCTACTGCTTCCTAAATTAAGAAGTATCGTGCACTATCCTGAAGCGGGATAGTCAAACTCATGACTTAAACGAGACTCTACAATGGGCGAAACGTTGACCTAATAAAGCATCGCAGGTGCACCATCAGTGGTAACACCCACCCAATTTACCCAAACCAAACCATTTAATTCAAAGAAATTGTTAATAATTTCTTACAAAAGAGAAACTAGTCTTTGAAGTCTCCCTCAGCCATGCATCGTGCAAATACCAACAGCTGAGAAGACAATGAGACATCAGTTGATTCATCCAATTGTATGGTAAAAAAAATGGAGATTTCTTTTATTTCATCCACAACTTATTCACCGATGTTTTGTGAGATCTGATTATCCGTCTCGACACTGTGTCATTAGAAACTGATACATCATTCAGCTTCCCGGCTGCGTCCTCGCTGACATCAAGCCTCACCATTTCTTTTTCACGGGGTAACTCAAGTTTCTCTACAACTGTATGAGGCTTCTAGGCCTGTGCGACTTTGTATGCGACGATATAGGAAGTGTGCACTGCATTGGTGTTTTTTTTTTCATAGATTGTACCTGTCGCATCAAGGCGCTGCCACTTGAAAATGATAACTGCTGCTTCAAATAATCCTTTTCCTGTTGCAACAAATTGGGGTGGCATTTTTCGAGATGGAGTTTAAACTTAGCTTCAGTGAGTCATTACCCAAAACTTTGAAACAAATAGCACACTGTGGTAATTCCATGCCATCTTCTTCTTGACAGGTGAAGCCCGAGTTAGTGTAGTTCTCTGAATACTTGCACTTAACATTCATTTCTGCCATTGTTATGTATCTGTGGACAATATAACGAAACATATTTGTTATATGTCTAGTTTGGCATTAATAAAGTTATGAAAAACAGATGACAATACACGTGCAATAATAAAACACCGTCAGTTTCATAAACAGCATAAACCAGCACAACATAAACCAGCACAACACAGCACACAGCAGCACAACACAGCCCACAGCAGCACAACACAGCACACAGCAGCACAACACAGCACACAGCAGCACAACACAGCACACAGCAGCACAACACAGCACACAGCAGCACAACACAGCCCACAGCAGCATAACTGACCAGAAATATTTCACACCATTCAAATCTTCCCAGCTTCCTTTTATTCCTCATTTTATAGTAGAAACCCAAATCACCTTACACTACACGAGCCTTTACCATCCTATGGAGAGGGAGCATGGACACGGGGGTCGTCCCACAGTTACTAAAAACAACAGACATAGCCCCACTCCACAAAGGGGGCAGTAAAGCAACAGCAAAGAACTACAGACCGATAGCACTAACATCCCATATCATAAAAATCTTTGAAAAGGTCCTAAGAAGCAAGATCACCACCCATCTAGAAACCCATCAGTTACACAACCCAGGGCAACATTGAGTTTAGAACAGGTCTCTCCTGTCTGTCTCAACTATTGGATCACTACGACAAGGTCCTAGACGCACTGGAAGACAAAAAGAATGCAGATGTAATATATACAGACTTTGCAAAAGCCTTCGACAAGTGACCATGGCGTAATAGCGCACAAAATGCGTGCTAAAGGAATAACAGAAAGTCGATCGATGGATCTATAATTTCCTCACTAACAGAACACAGAGCGTAGTAGTCAACAGAGTAATGTCCGAGGCAGCTACGGTGAAAAGCTCTGTTCCACAAGGCACAGTACTCGCTCCCATCTTGTTCCTCATCCTCATATCTGACATAGACAAGGATGTCAGCCACAGCACCGTGTCTTCCTTTGCAGATGACACCCGAATCTGTATGACAATGTCTTCCATTGCAGACACTGCAATGCTCCAGGCGGACATCAACCAAATCTTTCAGTGGGCTGCAGAAAACAATATGAAGTTCAACGATGAGAAATTTCAATCACTCAGATATGGTAAACACGAGGAAATTAAATCTTCATCAGAGTACAAAACAAATTCTGGCCACAAAATAGAGCGAAACACCAACGTCAAAGACCTGGAAGTGATCATGTCGGAGGATCTCACCTTCAAGGACCTTTGTATCAATCGCATCTGCTAGAAAAATGACAGGATGGATAATGAGAACCTTCAAAACTAGGGAGACCAAGCCTATGATGACACTCTTCAGGTCACTTGTTCTATCTAGGCTGGAATATTGCTGCACACTAACAGCACCTTTCAAGGCAGGTGAAATTGCTGACCTAGAAAATGTACAGAGAACCTTCACGGCGCTCAAAACGGAGATAAAACACCTCACTTACTGGGAGCGCTTGAGGTTCCTAAACCTGTATTCCCTGGAACACAAAGGGAGAGATACATGATTATATACACCTGGAAAATCCTAGAGGGACTAGTACCGAACTTGCACACGAAAATCACTCACTACGAAAGCAAAAGACTTGGCAGACGATGCAACATCCCCCCAATGAAAAGCAGGGGTGTCACTAGCACGTTAAGAGACCATACAATAAGTGTCAGGGGCCCGAGACTGTTCAACTGCCTCCCAGCATACATAAGGGGGATTACCAACAGACCCCTGGCAGTCTTCAAGCTGGCACTGGACAAGCACCTAAAGTCGGTTCCTGACCAGCCGGGCTGTGGCTTGTACGTTGGTTTGCGTGCAGCCAGCAGTAACAGCCTGGTTGATCAGGCTCTGATCCACCAAGAGGCCTGGTCACAGACCGGGCCGCGGGGGCGTTGACTCCCGGAACTCTCTCTCCAGGTAAACTCCAGGTAAACACCTGTGAAACCGTGCTAGACGAAAGACATAACTAATCAGCTCTGCCTTTCGATGTCTACTGTACTAAACAGAATTACGTGCAGCCGCACGGCAGCTGACAGGAATCAAACAGGAATGGCCCACTCTCTCACTCGGGCACCCACACACACGACGTCACGAACCAACTTCTCAACACGTGATATCGCGTCCGCAGCTTGATTGTCCCTGCAGCTAACACGGGCGAATCCATTTTCCGACCACCACCGTTCACGCTGGTCAATGCGCATATCGCTTATCCACACTGTATTTTCGATAAATTTAAGACTATATGCACCAATCTTCAATTTATTACCAAATATAGTGAACGTTCTGTGGACCACCCAAAATGTCACCATGGACCACCAGTTGAGAACGACTGGTCTACAGGCTATGTTCGAAACAGTCAGTGTTTCAGGTGTTCAAGAGGTTGCATTAGTGACTCAGATCTTGCTCATGAGTTTGCGTTAGTGACTCAGGTATTGGAGATAAGTTTACGTAACTGACTCGTGTGTTGGTCAGGTGTCTGTCCCTCACCGTTACTAGCCAGGTGATGCTGCTTCACTAGTAACCGGAAGCAAAACTTTGCTACTAACTTTCCTCCCTAACAACGGGAAGACAAACATCGGCGCGTTGTTAACTCACTTTCCTAACAATGGGGAGATATATATGAATGCCATTTCACTTCATCGACATGAATCGATAGATAATAATATAGATTAAACAATCAATCGACCGGATCATTATTTCAGTTTTTTAAGAAGCGAAAGTGTGTATCTCTGTGTATATACACAGAGAGGTGTGTATCTGTGTATATACACAGAGAGGTGTTTATCTGTGTATATACACAGTGGTTTGTATCTGTGTATATACACAGAGAGGTGTGTATCTCTGTGTATATACACAGAGAGGTGTTTATCTGTGTATGCACACAGAGAGGTGTGTATCTCTGTGTATATACACAGAGAGGTGTGTATCTGTGTATATACACAGAGAGGTGTTTATCTGTGTATATACACAGTGGTTTGTATCTGTGTATATACACAGAGAGGTGTGTATCTCTGTGTATATACACAGAGAGGTGTTTATCTGTGTATGCACACAGAGAGGTGTGTATCTCTGTGTATATACACAGAGAGGTGTGTATCTGTGTATATACACAGTGGTTTGTATCTGTGTATATACACAGAGAGGCGTGTATCTGTGTATATACACAGAGGTGTATATCTGTGTATATACACAGAGAGGCGTGTACCTGTGTATATACACAGAGAGGTGTGTATCTGTGTATATACACAGAGAGGTGTGTATCTGTGTATATACACCGAGAGGTGTGTATCTCAGTGTATATACACCCAGAGATGTGTATCTGTGTATATACATCGAAAAGTGTATATACACGGAGAGATATATATCTTTCAGTTTATATACAACAAGAGGATTTAGATTATGCCACCGATGTGGCACTTCATCCGTTCTGCGGACGGTAGCGCAAGAGCATATAGACACAAGTGTTAACAGGAGTACATCTGGATTAATATCTACAGTTCACTTATCTGTTACAAGCAAATCTAGGCAATTTGCTAAATATACCTGATACCTTATTTTCATTAAAAAGATACCTTGGCATGTCACATGGGTTATTATACTCTATATTCCTAAATAAGTGGACAGTTAAGCACATAGTGTTCAAGACAGTGACCATACGGCTGGCCACATATTTTACATTTGGTTTGATCATTATCTGTGTGTCTGCCAGTCTGTCAGAGGTACTTGTAACCAAGCCTAAGCCTGGCCACTACAACATCAGTCAGCACTTGTAACCAAGCCTAAGCCTGGCCACTACAACATCAGTCAGCACTTGTAACCAAGCCTAAGCCTGGCCACTACAACATCAGTCAGCACTTGTAACCAAGCCTAAGCCTAGCCACTACAACATCAGTCAGTACTTGTAACCAAGCCTAAGCCTGGCCACTACAACATCAGTCAGTACTTGTAACCAAGTCTAAGCCTGGCCACTACAACATCAGTCAGTACTTGTAACCAAGTCTAAGCCTGGCCACTACAACATCAGTCAGTACTTGTAACCAAGTCTAAGCCTGGCCACTACAACATCAGTCAGTACTTGTAACCAAGCCTAAGCCTGGCCACTACAACATCAGTCAGTTCACATTGCAAGTTGCTCCATAAACGTACTTATCTACGTTCATGTTATCATAGTGGGTTATAGATCTATTCAGGATTCTAATTGCATTCCTATAACATTCTGTTTCAGTATTTACTTCTTTCCTAACTTAATTCCTACTCTTTCAGCGTATATATACTTGAGAATTTACTGTAATTCTTATTTTAGGTATTAAAGTATTTTTGACTAGCATTGAAAAGCGACATGCAGCCTTAATGACCCTCATACATTATATATCCTTTAAGCCTTATAAACGAAATAATAATCTACCAAGAAGTGAATTAGACCTACCTAGCATGGGTCAGTAGGGTTGAAAAACGGTAGTGCAGAACCGCCCATAATCAATTCTTGAAGGAGGGTCCATGATAGGGTTGACGGGTAGGAGTGTTGGTTTAACAACCCTCCATCAATTCCTCTACTAAGGGGTGTTCGCCGCTCCTTGTTATCCAAATGGTGGGAGTGTGACCACATAAATGGAGCTTGTTGGGGGTAAATGCCTTCATGTCAAGGTTAATTGCAAGGCATTAGTTTGTAGCATACTGCCTGATGCTGCTGCCGCCCCGTGCCGAGTCCATAGATGGGTTCCCACACGACTCCTGACCTGTCTTCATGGTCCACCGACTCGGTTCTTCACGTCTCCAGACCTGTCTTCATGGTCCACAGACTCGGTTCTTCAAGTCTCCAGACCTGTCTTCATGGTCCACAGACTCGGTTCTTCAGGTCTCCAGACCTGTCTTCATGGTCCACAGACTCGGTTCTTCAAGTCTCCAGACCTGTCTTCATGGTCCACAGACTCGGTTCTTCAGGTCTCCAGACCTGTCTTCATGATCCACAGACTCGGTTCTTCAGGTCTCCAGACCTGTCTTCATGGTCCACAGACTCGGTTCTTCAGGTCTCCAGACCTGTCTTCATGGTCCACAGACTCGGTTCTTCAGGTCTCCAGACCTGTCTTCATGGTTTAGAAGTTCTGCCTCGTTTATTCTCAAGATGCCAAGATATGTCTAATTACATTTGCATTAATAATCCCACACTTAAGTGGCTTCTACCACTTGCATCTCTCTGGTTCTATGTAAGTGCTCTTTTTCCTACCTCTTGATCACATTAACAAATTCCACAATGCCCTAAACATCTCTTAAAACTCAAGTACCCGTGTACTGTGCACGTGTCTTATGAGGAATTAAACACGTGCAACATCTGGGTATCTTTATTTGTAGACGTCTGCAAATATCCAGATATTGCACATGTGTCTAATTCCTTATCTTGTCGGTATTTTACATCATTCATGTACAATATATGTCTTATTCCCCTGTAATACATGACATAACAATACCAAAAATTGATGACTAGAACACATGTACAGCACTAAGGCCAAATTTTTTTTAGTGGGTTTGGGTTTGAGAAGGACCTACCAAGTATGGAGTTGTAGGCCTGCTGCAGTGTTCATTCTTTTTTATATTCTTATTGTCGAGACGTTTCGCCCACACAGTAAGTTTCTTACCTGTAATCGACTGAAGAAACCTGCTGTGTAGGCGAAAACCTTCGATACCCAAATGCCGCTGTTTTTCTCGGATGACAGAAATGGGTTTTGAAACAAATAGGTGGATCAGGGCCTGATCAACCAGGCTGTTGCTGCTGGCTGAACGTAAACTGACTTACGAACCACAGCCCAGATGGTCAGGTACTACTGACTTTCAGTGACCGTCCAGCGCCTTCTTGAAGACACCCAGGGGGCCCATTGGTAATCCCCCTTATGTATGCTGGGAGGCAGTTAAACAGTCTTGGTCCTCTGACACTTACTGTGTTGCCTCTTAGTGTGCTCATGGCGTCCCTAGATCCTTGAGAGCAATAGGAAATACATTTAATAAGAAAATGGCTTCAGCAGAGGAAGTACATGATCCTGGTTGGCCATTATTCTGATGAGAAATACAGCACGCCACTGTATCACACTGAGGTAATATCGTGAAAGCTTTCATATTGTATTATGATATTACCTGGCTAGCAAAGATTGGTAAATATTAGTGGGCTGAACGAATATTTTTTTTTTTTTAACCTGGTGATGTTTCGCTCGGTGTTGCTCTTCGTAAGTTTAGATAAATAATTCAGATAACCGATAAATTAGACAAATGTGCTACACTTGTGGCGAAACGTTTTCCAGTAAAGATACCAGAGTGTCGCACATGTGTCTAATTTATCAGCTGTGTCAGAACTTTATGAAGTTCAACGTTGGGCGAAACGTTGTTAGAAGGCAGACTTAATCACCAAACTGAGTGTTGGTTCGGTAAACTTGATCAGAAAAAGAAAAATATAGATATAAATTTGCGTTGGATTATTATTAATCCTAGAGCGATTAACAAGATATGTGCAACACTTGGGCATTTGTATTGTGGCGACGTTTCGCCCATCAGTGGTTTTATCAGTCCAATGCGGAGAAAAATGCTGGATATGAAGCAGTCTGAGGTGATTAGTCCCTAACTAGGTCTTACTGAATTTGATGGAGACTGAAAGATTCGTAAGACAGGTTTGAGGTAATCAGTCCCTCAGTCTTGCTAGGTAGTGTTCAGTCCCTCAGTCTTGCTAGGTAGTGTTCAGTCCCTCAGTCTTGCTAGGTAGTGTTCAGTCCCTCAGTCTTGCTAGGTAGTGTTCAGTCCCTCAGTCTTGCTAGGTAGTGTTCAGTCCCTCAGTCTTGCTAGGTAGTGTTCAGTCCCTCAGTCTTTGCTAGGTAGTGTTCAGTCCCTCAGTCTTGATAGGTAGTGTTCAGTCCCTCAGTCTTGCTAGGTAGTGTTCAGTCCCTCAGTCTTGCTAGGTAGTGTTCAGTCCCTCAGTCTTGCTAGGTAGTGTTCAGTCCCTCAGTCTTGCTAGGTAGTGTTCAGTCCCTCAGTCTTGCTAGGTAGTGTTCAGTCCCTCAGTCTTGCTAGGTAGTGTTCAGTCCCTCAGTCTTTGCTAGGTAGTGTTCAGTCCCTCAGTCTTGATAGGTAGTGTTCAGTCCCTCAGTCTTGCTAGGTAGTGTTCAGTCCCTCAGTCTTGCTAGGTAGTGTTCAGTCCCTCAGTCTTGCTAGGTAGTGTTCAGTCCCTCAGTCTTGCTAGGTAGTGTTCAGTCCCTCAGTCTTGATAGGTAGTGTTCAGTCCCTCAGTCTTGCTAGGTAGTGTTCAGTCCCTCAGTCTTGCTAGGTAGTGTTCAGTCCCTCAGTCTTGCTAGGTAGTGTTCAGTCCCTCAGTCTTGCTAGGTAGTGTTCAGTCCCTCAGTCTTGCTAGGTAGTGTTCCGTCCCTCAGTCTTGCTAGGTAGTGTTCCGTCCCTCAGTCTTGCTAGGTAGTGTTCAGTCCCTCAGTCTTGCTAGGTAGTGTTCAGTCCCTCAGTCTTGCTAGGTAGTGTTCAGTCCCTCAGTCTTGCTAGGTAGTGTTCAGTCCCTCAGTCTTGCTAGGTAGTGTTCAGTCCCTCAGTCTTGCTAGGTAGTGTTCAGTCCCTCAGTCTTGCTAGGTAGTGTTCAGTCCCTCAGTCTTGCTAGGTAGTGTTCAGTCCCTCAGTCTTGCTAGGTAGTGTTCAGTCCCTCAGTCTTGCTAGGTAGTGTTCAGTCCCTCAGTCTTGCTAGGTAGTGTTCAGTCCCTCAGTCTTGCTAGGTAGTGTTCAGTCCCTCAGTCTTGCTAGGTAGTGTTCAGTCCCTCAGTCTTGCTAGGTAGTGTTCAGTCCCTCAGTCTTGCTAGGTAGTGTTCAGTTCCTCAGTCTTGCTAGGTAGTGTTCAGTTCCTCAGTCTTGCTAGGTAGTGTTCAGTTCCTCAGTCTTGCTAGGTAGTGTTCAGTTCTTCAGCTTTGCTAGGTAGTGTTCAGTCCCTCAGACTTGCTCGGTAGTGTTCAGTCCCTCAGTCTTGCTAGGTAGTGTTCAGTTCTTCAGCTTTGCTTGGTAGTGTTCAGTCCCTCAATCTTGCTAGGTAGTGTTCAGTTCCTCAGCCTTGCTAGGTAGTGTTCAGTCCCTCAGTCTTGCTAGGTAGTGTTCAGTCCCTCAGTCTTGTTAGGTAGTGTTCAGTCCTTCAGTCTTGCTAGGTAGTGTTCAGTTCCTCAGCCTTGCTAGGTAGTGTTGAGTCCCTCAGTCTTGCTAGGTAGTGTTCAGTCCCTCAGTCTTGCTAGATAGTGTTCAGTTCTTCAGTTATGCTAGGTAGTGTTCAGTCCCTGAGTCTTGCTCGGTAGTGTTCAGTCCCTCAGTCTTGCTGGTAGTGTTCAGTTCCTCAGTCTTGCTAGGTAGTGTTCAGTCCCTCAGTCTTGCTAGGTAGTGTTCAGTTCCTCAGACTTGCTAGGTAGTGTTCAGTTCCTCAGCCTTGCTAGGTAGTGTTCAGTCCCTCAGTCTTGCTAGGTAGTGTTCAGTCCCTCAGTCTTGCTAGGTATTGTTCAGTTTTTCAGCTTTGCTAGGTAGTGTTCAGTCCCTCAGTATTGCTAGGTAGTGTTCAGTTCCTCAGCCTTGCTAGGTAGTGTTCAGTCCCTCAGTCTTGCTAGGTAGTGTTCAGTCCCTCAGTCTTGCTAGGTAGTGTTCAGTCCTTCAGTCTTGCTAGGTAGTGTTCAGTTCCTCAGCCTTGCTAGGTAGTGTTCAGTCCTTCAGTCTTGCTAGGTAGTGTTCAGTCCCTCAGTCTTGCTCGGTAGTGTTCAGTCCCTCAGTCTTGCTAGGTAGTGTTCAGTTCCTCAACCTTGCTAGGTAGTGTTCAGTCCCTCAGTCTTGCTAGGTAGTGTTCAGCCCCTCAGTCTTGCTAGGTAGTGTTCAGTCCCTCAGTCTTGCTAGGTAGTGTTCAGTTCCTCAGCGTTGCTAGGTAGTGTTCAGTCCCTCAGTCTTGCTAGGTAGTGTTCAGTCCCTCAGACTTGCTAGGTAGTGTTCAGTCCTTCCGTCTTGCTAGGTAGTGTTCAGTTCCTCAGTCTTGCTAGGTAGTGTTCAGTCCCTCAGTCTTGCTGGGTAGTGTTCAGTTCCCCAGCCTTGCTAGGTAGAGTTCAGTCCCTCAGTCTTGCTAGGTAGTGTTCAGTCCCTCAGTCTTGCTAGGTAGTGTTCAGTCCCTCAGACTTGCTAGGTAGTGTTCAGTCCTTCAGTCTTGCTAGGTAGTGTTCAGTCCCTCAGTCTTGCTGGTAGTGTTCAGTCTCTCAGCCTTGCTGGTAGTGTTCAGTCCCTCAGTCTTGCTAGGTAGTGTCCAGTCCCTCAGTCTTGCTAGGTAGTGTTCAGTTCTTCAGTTTTGCTAGGTAGTGTTCAGTTCCTCAGCCTTGCTAGGTAGCGTTCAGTTCCTCAGTCTTGCTAGGTAGTGTTCAGTCCCTCATTCTTGCTAGGTAGTGTTCAGTTCTTCAGTCTTGCTAGGTAGTGTTCAGTCCCTCAGTCTTGCTAGGTAGTGTTCAGTTACTCAGTCTTGCTAGGTAGTGTTCAGTCCCTCAGTCTTGCTAGGTAGTGTTCAGTTCCTAAGCCTTGCTAGGTAGTGTTCAGTTCCTCAGCCTTGCTAGGTAGTGTTCAGCTCCTCAGTCTTGCTAGGTAGTGTTCAGTCCCTCAGTCTTGCTAGGTAGTGTTCAGCTCCTCAGTCTTGCTAGGTAGTGTTCAGTCCCTCAGTCTTGCTAGGTAGTGTTCAGTCCCTCATTCTTGCTAGGTAGTGTTCAGTTCTTCAGTCTTGCTAGGTAGTGTTCAGTCCCTCAGTCTTGCTAGGTAGTGTTCAGTTACTCAGTCTTGCTAGGTAGTGTTCAGTCCCTCAGTCTTGCTAGGTAGTGTTCAGTCCCTCATTCTTGCTAGGTAGTGTTCAGTTCTTCAGTCTTGCTAGGTAGTGTTCAGTCCCTCAGTCTTGCTAGGTAGTGTTCAGTTACTCAGTCTTGCTAGGTAGTGTTCAGTCCCTCAGTCTTGCTAGGTAGTGTTCAGCTCCTCAGTCTTGCTAGGTAGTGTTCAGTCCTTAAGCCTTGTTAGGATATATCACTTTATTTGTATTATCGTCACGTCGATTCCAATACCGTCACGCCATTTCCACTACTGTCACGTCATTTCCACTACTGTCATGTCATTTCCATTACCGTCACGTCATTTCCATTACTGTCACGTCATATCCATTACCGTCACGTCATTTCCATTACTGTCACATCGATTAGCGACGCGGGTCTATCCAAGATTGAAAGAATAATTTAAATTCATTATTATCTTGACCTGCTTGGTGGGCAAGTTACTTCTGATGTCCAGGATATATACACAGAGAGATGTATGTTTCTCAGTGTATATACACTGCAAGGTGTATGTTTCTCAGTGCATATAGACCGATAGGTGTATGTTTCTTTTTGTTTACACACTGAGAGGTGTATATTTCTCAGTGCATATATGCTGTAAGGTGATAAATTAGACACATGTGCATCAATCTTGAATCTATTCAAGATTGATGGACTGAACACATCGACTCAAGGTTGAGGGACTGATTACCTCATTCTTCTCCTGTTCTTCAAGTTTCTCTTACGTATGGACTGATGAAGCCACTGTGTGGCGAAACGTTTCCTCAATAAAGACACCCAAGAGTTGCACATGTGTCTAATTTATCAACATGTCGGTTCTCTGAACCATTCATCTACAAACATGCTGTAAGGTGTATGCAGTGTAACCTCAAAAATCGAACGTATCACATATCGAACGCTTCAAAAATAGGACCATTTTTTCGGACAAACTGTATTTCTCGGTGTATATCACCTTAAGGTGTATGTTTCTTAGTGTATATACACTGAGGGGTGTACAACTCTAAGTGTATATACACTAACCATACCACGGATGCAGTTAGAACCCGCGATAAGTTTCTGAAAACCCCAGACCGTCGCGTTAGCCATTGGATCAGCTAGCTTCTAAGATTCATTCAACTAGGTATATTTCTACACCATAGGAAGGTTAGCATAGGCACCACTGTGACCACAAATGCAAGTTTTAACAGACGAATTTCCCACTAGAGTGGCCGTGACGAACTCTAGCTCAGGTCTGCTGAAAGTCGTCAACATGACTCACGAAATCGTAATGACGCGATTGCAAACAGCCCATACCACGGGTGAGGTTAGAACCCGCGATCAGAGAGTCTCAAAACCCAGTGGCTAAAGCGACGGTCTGGGGTTCTGAGACTCTCTGATCGCGGGTTCTAACCCAGCCGTGGTATGGCTAGTGTATATATACTTATAGTTGTATATTTCTCAATGTATACAAGCTGAGAGAACATTTTAATCACTCTTTTAGGTACTAATATATTCTTGAAGAATGAGACACTTGTGTGCAATATTTGGGAATCTTTACCGAGGAAACCTTTCGTCACACAGTGGCTTCATCAGTTCAGTACAAAGAGGAACGAGGGGAAAAAAGAAGTAGTTTGAGGTGATCAGTCCCTCAACCTGGAATCGATGTAATCAGTCACTGAATACATCGAGTCCAAGCTGAGGGACTGATTTCCTCTAACTACTCCTCTTTTTCTACTGATCTTCTTAATAATGGACTGATGAAGCCACTGGCCGCATCCCACCGAGGCAGAGTGACCCAAAAAGAAAAACAAAAGTTCATCTTTTTAACTTCAGTAATGTATACAGGAGAAGGGGTTACCATCCCCTTGCTCCCGGCATTTTAATCGCGTCTTACGTTACGCATGACTTACGGAGGAAGAATTCTGTTCCACTTCCCTTTGGAGAATATATATATATATATATATATATATATATATATATATATATATATATATATATATATATATATATATATATATATATATATATATATATATATATATATATATATATATATATATATATATATATATATATATATATATATATATATATATATTCTGTCTTAGTATATTTATATGCTTGAGACTCAGAAGCACACAGCGTAGCTAAACATCGTCACTTGCGTCTCTACATGGTATATACATCGAGAAGTGTACGCCTGTCAGTGTATATACCCTGAGAAATTACTTTAATCCCTTCAGTATGTATTCCAGAATTCTTGACTGGTGGTGAACAGGTGACATGTAGCGATAATGACCCTCGTGAAGTAGATAGACTTTAAACCCTCTCTCACCAACCAACCTCACCCAGAATGATACATATACATAACACAGCGGACAGGAAGAGGATACATTATCTAAATAATTTTGACTTAACTCCAAAAATTCCGATGCAGTGACCCCTCAAACGTTCCCTTACGGAGACATATTACAAGAAAACATTTGAGTGGATTCATGATGAGGGATAAATTCTCTTGAGCGGGAGTTGTTTATCTTGGCGAGTCTTTGAGCAGAATTATGATGGTGCTGCTGGTGGCGTCCCCGGAGATAGTCTCCAAAATATTTGTATAGATAATATAACTTTTATTAGTGATTTAATGAAAATACCACTGCTGCTGCTGTTGTTACTGCTGCTGTTGTTACTGCTGCTGCTGTTGTTACTGCTGCTGCTGTTGTTACTGCTGCTGCTGTTGTTACTGCTGCTGCTGTTGTTACTGCTGCTGCTGTTGTTACTGCTGCTGCTGTTGTTACTGCTGCTGCTGTTGTTATTGCTGCTGCTGTTGTTACTGCTGCTGCTGTTGTTACTGCTGCTGCTACTGCTGCTGCTGCTGCTGTTGTTATTGCTGCTGCTGTTGTTACTGCTGCTGCTGTTGTTATAGCTGCTGCTGTTGTTACTGCTGCTGCTGTTGTTATTGCTGCTGCTGTTGTTACTGCTGCTGCTGTTGTTACTGCTGCTGCTGTTGTTACTGCTGCTGCTGTTGTTACTGCTGCTGCTGTTGTTACTGCTGCTGCTGTTGTTATTGCTGCTGCTGTTGTTATTGCTGCTGCTGTTGTTACTGCTGCTGCTGTTGTTATAGCTGCTGCTGTTGTTACTGCTGCTGCTGTTGTTATTGCTGCTGCTGTTGTTACTGCTGCTGCTGTTGTTACTGCTGCTGCTGTTGTTACTGCTGCTGCTGTTGTTACTGCTGCTGCTGTTGTTACTGCTGCTGCTGTTGTTACTGCTGCTGCTGTTGTTACTGCTGCTGCTACTGCTGCTGCTGCTGCTACCGCCGCTGCTGCTGCTGCTGCTGCTACTGCTGCTGCTGCTGCTGCTGCTGCTGCTGCTACTGCTGCTGCTACTACTACTGCTGCTGCTGCTGCTGCTGCTACTACTGCTGCTGCTACTACTGCTGCTGCTACTACTGCTGCTGCTACTACTGCTGCTGCTACTACTGCTGCTGCTACTACTGCTGCTGCTACTACTACTGCTGCTACTACTGCTGCTGCTACTACTGCTGCTGCTACTACTGCTGCTGCTACTACTGCTGCTGCTACTACTGCTGCTGCTACTACTGCTGCTGCTACTACTGCTGCTGCTACTACTGCTGCTGCTACTACTGCTGCTGCTACTACTGCTGCTGCTACTACTGCTGCTGCTACTACTGCTGCTGCTACTACTGCTGCTGCTACTACTGCTGCTGCTACTACTGCTGCTGCTACTACTGCTGCTGCTACTACTGCTGCTACTACTGCTGCTGCTACTACTGCTGCTGCTACTACTGCTGCTGCTACTACTGCTGCTGCTACTACTGCTGCTACTACTGCTGCTGCTACTACTGCTGCTGCTACTACTGCTGCTGCTACTACTGCTGCTGCTACTACTGCTGCTGCTACTACTGCTGCTGCTACTACTGCTGCTGCTACTGCTACTGCTGCTACTACTGCTGCTGCTACTACTGCTGCTGCTACTACTGCTGCTGCTACTACTGCTGCTGCTACTACTGCTGCTGCTACTGCTGCTGCTACTACTGCTGCTGCTACTACTGCTGCTGCTACTACTGCTGCTGCTACTACTGCTGCTGCTACTGCTGCTGCTGCTACTGCTACTGCTGCTACTACTGCTGCTGCTACTACTGCTGCTGCTACTACTGCTGCTGCTACTACTGCTGCTGCTACTACTGCTGCTGCTACTACTGCTGCTGCTACTACTGCTGCTGCTACTGCTACTGCTGCTACTACTGCTGCTGCTACTACTGCTGCTGCTACTACTGCTGCTGCTACTACTGCTGCTGCTACTACTGCTGCTGCTACTGCTGCTGCTACTACTGCTGCTGCTACTACTGCTGCTGCTACTACTGCTGCTGCTACTACTGCTGCTGCTACTACTGCTGTTGCTGCTACTGCTGCCGCTCCTGATATTACTACTACTTCTACGACTACTACTACTAATACTACTACTACTACTATTACTGCTGCCGCTACTGTTACTACTACTTCTGCTACTGCTATCACTACTCCTACTAGTACTACCACTAATAGTAAACTACTAGTATTACTACTACTAGTACTGAGATATTTTCGGTTACCAAAACAGTCATTATCATAGACTTTTCACACATTTTTAAATTCCAGAAAAAAGCTTTGATTTGGCCGAGGTTTCGCTCACTGTAGAGCTTCAGCGAGTCATGACTCAGCTCTACACAGAGCAGAATATAGGCCAAATAAAAGACTGATTTTCTAGTCGTTTTTGTTCACTGCCAGCAAGCGTAAGTGACATGTTAGTTGCAAGGTCTGCAATAACCTGAACGTGTAGCTGCTGTTGTCTGGCTCAAGCAACATTGCACAGGAGTGCAATATCTCGCCATGCTGGTGCCAGATTCATCTGTAAAATTTGTGGTCACTGGTGGCCCATGCTAACCTCCCTATAGTGTATGAATATACCTAGTTGGGTGATTCTTAGTTTAGCCAGCTGGCCCAGTGGTTGACGCACTGGCCTGGAGTTTTACGACTAACTTACTATGGGTTCGAACCTCACCCGTGCCGTGGTTAGCAGTTACTAGTTGTCAAAGTCACTTGTCGTTTGATACTTGGCTCTTTTTTGTGTATATGTACATATCCTATATGTACTCACTCATATGTGATTTCAGGAATCAAGTTACAGCTCCTGGGATCACCTCCTCGCTGGTTGCTACTAGATGCACTCTCTCCCGGCTTCAAGTGTCTTGTTGTTCCTTTTTTAAAGCTAATGAGGCCTGGTCTTTGATATACCTTTGAAGAATTTCGAAAGTATATCTACTCTCTGAGCCCGGTCATGGGCTAGGCTCGTCTGGTGCTCGCCTGGTCAACCAGGCTGTTGCTGCTGTATGCCCGCTGCCCCACATATCCAACACAGCCTGGTTGATCTGGCACCTGGTGAAGATACTTGTCTAGTTTTCCTCTTGAAGGTTTCAACACTTGTTCCATCAGTGTTTCTGATATCTTCTGGTAAGATGTTGAAAAGTCTGGGACCCCGGATGTTGATACAGTGTTCCCTTATTGTCCCCACCGCACCCCTGCTCCTCACTGGGTTTATTTTACACTTCCATATCTCTCACTCCAGTATGTTGTTATGGCAGTGTGCAGATTTGGGACCAAGCCCCCGAGTACCTTCCAGGTATATATTATCATGTACCTCTCTCTCTCCTCCGCTCCAATGAGTACATGTTCAAGACTTGCAGGCGTTCCCAGTAGTTTAGGTGCTTTACTGGCTCAATGTGAGCCGTAAACGATCTCTGTATTTGTTCCAGCTCCGATATTTCTCCTGCCCTGAACGGGGCCGTCAGCACTGAGCAATATTCTAAGTGAGGGAGCACTAGCGATTTGAAGAGTGTCACCATCGGCATTGCTTCCCTTGTTTTGAAAGTTCTCAATACCCACCCCGACACCTTCCTGGCTGTGGTGATCTTTGTCTTGTTATGGTCTTTAAAAGAAAGGTCCGCTGACCTAATTATTCATAGGTCTTTTACGTGTTCCTTACGTTCTATTTGGTGACCCTCTTGAGTTTTGTATATAGTGCTCCTTTTGAGTTCTTCATTCTTTCCATACCTAAGCAGCTGGAACTTATCACCATTGAATGTCATGTTGTTTTCCACTGCCCACTGGAAAACCCTGTTTATGTCTTCCTGTACTTTTTCAGTGTCCTCTACCGTACTGACTTTCATGTTTATTTTAGTGTCATCTGCAAATGATGATACAAAAGTGTGCCGGGTGTTTTTGTCTATGTCTGCTATGAGGATGAGGAACAGCAGAGGTGCCAGGACAGTGCCTTGGGGCATTGAGCTTTTGACCTCGCTGATGCTGGATCTCGTCCTGTCCACTACTACTTTTTGTGTTCTGTGTGTTAGGAAACCGAAAATCCATCTGCCTACCTTCCCCGTAATGCACATGGCCTTCATTTCGTGCGCTATCACTCCATGATCGCATTTGTCAAACGCCTTTGCAAAATCTGTGTAAATCACATCTGCGTTTTGGTCGTCTTCCAGTGCCTCCGTAATTCTGTCATAATGGTTCAGCAGCTGTGACAGACATGATCATCCTGCTCTAAAACCATGCTGGTTCGGGTTATGTTGGTTGTGCTGGTCCATGAAATTTGTAAACTGCCGTCTCATCACTCTTCCGAAGATTTTTATGATGTGAGAAGTTAGGGCTACTGGTCTGTAATTTTTAGCTAGTGCTCTACTGCCTCCCTTGTGCAAAGGAGCTATGTCTGCACTCTTTAAGGCCTCCTGTATTTCACATAGATCTAAGCTCTTTCTCCAAAGAATACTAAGGGCTCGTGCTAGTGGTACTTTGCACTTCTTTATAAATAGAGCATTCCACGAATCTGGTCCAGGTGCTGAGTGAGTGGGCATGTTTTCCATTTCTTTTTCGAAATCTATGGGATTTGTACTAATGTCAGTTAGTTGGTCTGTGCGGCCTTCTTCAGGAGTGAAAAATATTTCTGCATTTTCTACCTTGCTGTCATTTAGTGAGTTGCTGAACACCGACTCATACTGTTCTTTTAGAATTTCACTCATTTCCTGTTCATCGTCAGTATACGAGTCTCCTCTCAGTAGTGGTCCAATTCTACAGGTAGTTCTTAGCTTGCATTTTGCGTAGGAATAGAAATATTTTGGGTTTCTTGTAATATCCTGTATGGCCCTTTGTTCCCTTTGTACTTCTTCTGTGAGGTATGACATTCTAAGTTTTTGCTCTAATTCAGTGATCTCTCTACTAAGTCTATCTTTCCTCTGTTGTAGCATATTTGTATTTTTAAGCAGTTCAATAACCCGTTTTCTTCTTCTGTACCATCTCCTACGCTCTCTCTCTATATCTGATCTTCCTCTGGGTTTCCTCAATGGTACATGTTTCATACATACTTTGTATGCTTCTGTATTCAGCTTCTCTAGGCACCGGTGGGGATTTAGGTCGCTCATGTCTGATTCCCAGGGTATGTCTGATAGCTCTTGGTTTATTTTTTCCCAGTTAATTCTATGGTTGTTAAAATAAAACTTACTGAACATCCCGTCTCTAACTTTAGCGATGCAGTTTCCTACCCCTGAGTTAATACTAGTTTGAACCTCTATGATGTTATGATCAGAGTAAATAGTTTTGGAAACTGTTATGTCTCTGATCAGTTCCTCGTTGTTTGTGAATATCAAATCCAGGGTATTTTCATTTCTAGTGGGATCAATTACCTGTTGGTTTAAAGAGTACTTTTCACAAAACCTCATTATTTCCCTGGTATGTACCTGCTGAGCCAGGGTGCTTCCCGGAGATATTTCTGGTATAACATTACGTTGCGCCATCTTCCATTTTACATGAGGGAGATTAAAATTTCCAAGGAGTAAAATATTTGGTGTAGGATTTTCTAGCCTATCCAGATAGCTATCTATCTTACTTAACTGATCTGTGAATTCCTCAGCAGTTGCCGATGGTGGTTTGTATACTAGGATAATTACCAAATTCCTATTTTCAACTTTAATGCCTAGAATTTCTACTATATCATTCGTACAATTCAGCACTTCTGTGTAACAGTAAGCATCCTTTACATAGATTCCTACTCCTCCCTGTGACCTATTGATTCTATCACATCTATACATGTTGTAGTTTTCTATCTTTATCTCTCCGTCCAAAACATCCCTTGTATGTGTTTCTGTAAATGCTCCGAACATGGCATTCGCTTCTGTCAGGAGCCTACTGACATAACTTACTTTGTTATTTTTATTTGATTTTAAACCCTGTATATTTGCAAATATGAAGCAGGAATTACCAAGTGGGATATTTTGTCTCGCTTTGTGTTTCATTGGGACCACTGGTGGTGTACTACCTGGTATGTACATTAAAATGGTATAAAATACCGACAGGTTGTTAGGTAAGACACATATGCAACAGATATTGTTTCAAACTTTGGAACAATGCTCTTCTCCAGACTGAGGGACTGACCACCTCAAAACTTTAAGGGTGATGGACTGATTACATCGTCTTCAAGTATCTTCTGCTTCTATCAACTTTTCTGTACTCGACTGAAGAAGCCTACTGTGTAGGCGAAACGTTTCGAAATAAAGATACCTAACTGTTGCATATGTGTCTTACCTAACTACCTGGTATGTCCCCTGGTGTACACTCCCCTGTTTTCTCCAGTACTGGCTTCGCGTTTGTTTGCTCATTCGGCCTTGACGGGCTGATGCCTGGTTTGGTACGCCCCATTTTACTGCCCACCTGTCCTCTCTGTACCATTCCCCCTGTTTGTCTCTTCCTTTGTTTGGATATTTTCTCTTTGTCTAAAAAAGAATGCTGTTCCATTTCCCTTTCTCTGCTAACTCTGTAGCGCCGCGTTCCTTTTACATGATGATCTGGGCAGCTCAAGTCATAACATTCTCTGGACTGCGGTCACAGACCGGGCCGCGGGGGCGTTGACCCCCCAGACCTTCTCCAGGTACTCTCCAGGTATATGTATGGATCCAACCTCTACCACTTCACTCACCAGATTGCTCCACTTCCTGACGACTCCAAGACTGAAGAAATACTTCCTAACACCACTGTGACTCATTTGAGCTCTCAACTTCCAGTTGTGTCCCCTTATTACTGTGTCCCATCTGTGGAACATTCTTTCTCTGTCCAGTTTGTCAATTCCTCTCAGTATTTATACGTCGTTAACATATCTTCCCGAGTCCTCCTGTCCTCCAGTGTCGTCAGGTTGATTTCCCTTAACTCTCCATGTAGGACAGTGTCCCATCTCTAGAACATCCCGTCTTTGTCCACCTCGTCTATTCCGCTCAGTATTTTATATGTCGTTATCATGTCTCCCCTGACCCTCCTGGCCTCCAGTGTCGTCAGGCCGTGACATACCTCTTAGCTCCGTTACTAATATTTTTGCTAACCTTTTCACTTTCTCTAATTTCTTGACGTGCTTGACCAGATGTGGGTTTCATACTGGTGCCGCATACTCCAATATGGGTCTGACGTACACAGTGTACAGTGTCTTGAATGATTCCTTATTAAGGTGTTGAAACGCTATTCTTATGTTTGCCAGGCGCCCATATGCTGCCTCAGTTATTTGGTTGATGTGAGCCTCAGGAGATGTGCTCAGTATTATACTCACTCCAAGATCCTTTTCCTTAAGTGAGGTTTGCAGTCTTTTGGCCTCCTAGCCTTTACTCTGTCTGCAGTCTTCATTGATCTTCCCCAATCTTCATGACTTTGCACTTGGTGGGGTTAAACTCCAGGAGCTAGTTGTTGGACCAGGCTTGCAACCTGTCCAGATCCTTTTGTAGTCATACCTGATTCTCATCCGTTTGAATTCTTTGCATTAGCTTCATATCGTCTTCAAACAGGGACACCTGTGAATCTATCACTTCCGTCATGTTATTCACATATACTAGAAGCAGCACCGGCCATGGGCCTTAATCCTGTGGAACCCCGCTCGTCACAGGCACCCACTTTGCCTTCTTGTCGCGTGTCATCACTCGTTGTTTCCTTCCTGTCAGGTATTCTCTGATCCATTGCAGTTATTACAATTATAATCAGATAAAACGCTAAACCGACAAGGGTCATGCAGTGCTGTGAGCCATTGCAGTGCCTTTCTTCTTATTCCTGCCTGCTCCTCTAGCTTTTGCACTAGTCTCTTGTATGGAACTGTATCGAAGCCTTCTTACAATGCAATAAAATGCAATGTACCCACCCCTCTCTTTCTCTTGTCATTCTTCTGTTACCTTGTAAAACTCCAGTAGGTTTGTGACACAGGATTTCCCTTCCCTGAAACAGTGCTAATTATCGTGAATAAGCTCATTTTTTCTAGGTGCTCTGCCACGCTTCTCCTTATAATTTTTTTCCATGACTTTGCATTCTATGTTCGTCAGTGACACTGGTCTGTAGTTTAATGCCACCTACCTGTCTCCTGTCTTAAAAACTGGAACTACATTTGCTGTCTTCCACACCTCAGGTAATTACCCTGTTTTGATTGATGTGTTGAAGATTATTATTAGTGGCACACACACTGCCTATGCTCCCTCTCTTAGGACCCACGGAGAGATGCTGTCCGGTCCCACCATCTTTGGCGTATCTAATTCACTTAGCAGCCTCTTCACCTCCTCCTCGATTGGGTGTATTGTGTCCAGCACTTGTTGGTGTACCCCACCATTCTGCCTAGTTCTGGAGCCCTTTCTCTCTTCACTAAAAATATTTCCTTAAATCTCGTGTTTAGCTCTTCACATACTTCTTTGTCGTTTCTTGTGATCTGCCCACCTTCCTTCCTCAGCCTGATTACCTGGTCCGACTGTTGTTTTCCTCCTGATGTGGTTGTACAACAGCTTTGGGTCAGACTTGGCGCTTGATGCTATGTCATTCTCGTATTGTCGCTTGGCCTCCCTCCTTATCTATGAATATTCATTTCTTGTTTTTCAATTAATCTCCTTATTTTCCTGGGTCCTTTGTCTTCTATACTTTTTTCTAGCACACTTAATTTTAGCTTCTCTACACCTCTGGGTGAACCAAGGACTCGTTCTGGTGTTCCCATTGTTTCTGTTGCCCTTGGATATGTAACCTCTCCTCTGTCTACTTGCATTTTTGTTGTCAAGTATTCCATCATTTCATTTACTGATTTTCCCCTCAGTTCTCTTTCCCACTTAATTTCATGCAGGAAATTTCTCATGCCTGTGTATTTTCCTCATGTAGTTTGGCTTGTCCCGTCCTACTCTTCCTGCTTCCCTCTCCACTTGTAACTCTACTATGTATTCGAAGCTCAGGACCACGTGATCACTGGCTCCTGGGGCCTTTTATATGTGATGACCTCAATGTCTGAACTACTAAAGGTGAATATGACGTCCAGTCTTGGTGGTTCATCCTCTCCTTTCTCCCTGGTAGTGTCCCTAACATGTTGATACATGATGTATTCCAGCAACACCTCCATCCACGTTTCTGGTCCCCCATGTGGCTCCAGGTTTTCCACAGTCAGTCGCCCACAACTAGTAACTTTGCCCTGCCCATGTGGGCCGTTCTGGTCACCTCAGCTAGTGTGTGTGTGTGTGTGTGTGTGTGTGTGTGTGTACTCACCTAGTTGAGGATGCAGGGGTCGAGTCCTAGCTCCTGGCCCTTCTGAACACTTTGACCTTAGTGTGTGTGTGTGTGTGTGTGTGTGTGTGTGCGTGTGTGTACTCACCTAGTTGAGGTTGCAGGGGTCGAGTCCTAGCTCCTGGCCCCTCTGAACAATTTGACCTTAGTGTGTGTGTGTGTGTGTGTGTGTGTGTGTGTACTCACCTAAGTGTACTCACCTAATTGTGGTTGCAGGGGTCTAGACTCAGCTCCTGGCCCCGACTCTTCACTGATCGCTACTAGGTCCTCTCTCTCTCTGCTTCCTGACCTTTGTCATATCTCGTCTTAAAGCTGTGTATGGTTCCTACGTCACTTGCTAGGCTATTCCACTTCCTGTGTGTGTGTGTGTGTGTGTACTCACCTATTTGTGGTTGCAGGGGTCGAGTCACAGCTCCTGGCCCCGCCTCTTCGCTGATTGCTACTAGGTCCTCTCTCTCCCTGCCCCATGAGCTCTATCATACCTCGCCTTAAAACTATGTATGGTTCCTGCCTCCACCACATCACTTTCTAGGCTATTCCATGGCCTGACTACTCTATGACTGAAGAAATACTTCCTAACATCCCTTTGATTCATCTGAGTCTTCAACTTCCAATTGTGACCTCTTGTGTCTGTGTCCCATCTCTGGAACATCCCGTCTTTGTCCACCTCGTCTATTCCGCGCAGTATTTTATATGTCGTTATCATGTCTCCCCTGACCCTCCTGGCCTCCAGTGTCGTCAGGCCGATTTCCCTCAACCTTTCTTCATAGGACAATCCCCGTAGCTCTGGGACTAGTCTTGTTGCAAACCTTTGCACTTTCTCTAATTTCTTGACGTGCTTGACTAGGTGTGGATTCCAAACTGGTGTTGCATACTCCAGTATGGGCCTGACGTAGATGGTGTACAGAGTCTTAAACGAATCCTTACTGAGGTATCGGAACGCTATCCGTAGGTTTGCCAGGCGCCCGTATGCTGCAGCAGTTATCTGATTGATGTGCGCCTCAGGAGATATGCTCGGTGTTATACTCACCCCCAGATCTTTTTCCTTGAGTGAGGTTTGCAGTCTTTGGCCATCTAAACTATATTGTGTCTGCGGTCTTCTTTGCCCTTCCCCAATCTTCATGACTTTGCATTTGGCAGGGTTAAATTCAAGGAGCCAGTTGCTGGACCAGGCTTGTAGCCTGTCCAGATCTCTTTGTAGTCCTGCCTGATCCTCGTCCGATTCGATTCTTCTCATTAACTTCACATCGTCTGCAAACAAGGACACTTCTGAGTCTATCCCTTCCGTTATGTCGTTCACGTATACCAAGAACAGCACAGGTCCTAGGACTGACCCCTGTGGAACCCCGCTTGTCACAGGCGCCCACTCTGACACCTCGTCGCGTACCATGACTCGTTGTTGCCTCCCTGTCAGATATTCTCTGATCCATTGCAGTGCCTTTCCTGTTATGTGTGCCTGGTCCTCTAGCTTTTGCAGTAACCTCTTGTGAGGAACTGTGTCGAAAGCCTTCTTGCAGTCCAAAAATACGCAGTCGATCTACCCCTCTCTCTCTTGTCTTACTTCTGTCACCTTGTCATAAAACTCTAGTAGGTTTGTGACACAGGATTTTCCTTCCCTGAAACCGTGCTGGTTGTCAATTATACACTTTTTTCTTTCCAGGTGCCCCACCACTCTCCTCCTGATGATCTTCTCCATGACCTTGCATACTATACACGTTAGTGATACAGGTCTGTAGTTTAGTGCCTCATGTCTGTCTCCCTTTTTAAAAATTGGGACTACATTTGCCATTTTCCATACCTCAGGGAGTTGCCCAGTTTCAAATGATGTGTTGAAGATCTTTGTTAATGGCTCACACAATATCTCTGCTCCCTCTTTAAGGACCCATGGAGAGATGTTGTCTGGTCCCACCGCCTTTGAGGTGTCAAGTTCGCATAGCAGCTTCTTCACCTCCTCCTTGGTTATATGTACCTCGTCCAGCACTTGCTGGTGTGCCCCCCTGTTCTGATTTCTTGGAGTCCTACTGGTTTCCACTGTAAATACCTCTTTAAATCTTGTGTTGAGCTCCTGACATACCTCTCGGTCGTTTCTTGTGAATTCCCCATCACCCTTCCTCACTCTGATTACCTGGTCCTTGACTGTTGTTTTCCTCTTGATGTGGCTGTACAACAGCTTCGGGTCAGTCTTTACTTTTGATGCTATGTCATTTTCATATTGTCTCTGAGCCTCCCTTCTTATCTGTGCATATTCGTTTCTGGCTCTTCGGCTGATTTCTTTATTTTCCTGAGTTCTCTGTCTTCTGTACCTTTTCCATTCTCTAGTACACCTAGTTTTTGCCTCCCTACACCTTTGGGTGAACCAAGGACTCGTTCTGTTCTTCCCATTATTTCTGTTTCCCTTGGGAACAAACCTCTCCTCTGCCTCCTTGCATTTTGTTGCTACATAGTCCATCATTTCTTGTACTGGTTTTCCTGTCAGTTCCCTCTCCCACTGAATATCTTGAAGGAAGTTCCTCATGCCTGAGTAGTTCCCCCTTTTGTAGTTTGGTTTTTCCCAGCCTATTTCTGCTACTCTCTCCACTTGGAGCTCAACTATGTAGTCGAAGCACAGAACCACATGATCACTAGCTCCCAGGGGCCTTTCATACATGATACCCTCGATGTCCGAACTACTCATGGTGAATACAAGGTCCAACCTTGCTGGTTCATCCTCTCCTCTCTCTCTGGTAGTGTCTCTAACATGTTGATGCATGAGGTTCTCCAGTACCACATCCATCATCTTGGCTCTCCATGTTTCGGGACCCCCATGGGGCTCCAGGTTTTCCCAGTCAATCTCCTTGTGATTGAAATCACCCATAACTAGTAACTTTGCTCCCCCCATGTGTGCTCTCCTGGCCACCTCGGCTAGTGTGTTGATCATAAGAACATAAGAACATAAGAACATTGCTCTGTTGCTCTCATCGTACTCTTCTCTTGGCCTCCTGCAGTTCTGTGGTGGGTTGTACATTACTGCAATTATCACCTTATGTCCCTCAGACTGGATTGTTCCTACTAAGTAGTCCCTTTCGCCCATGCCATCCATTCCTTCCATTTTCTCAAAACCCCACTGATTTTTAATGAGCAGTGCAACTGTGTGTGTGTGTGTGTGTGTGTGTGTGTGTGTGTGTGTATGTAGAAGCATTACAATTATTCTAAATACCATGGCAGGTAATGAGCAGTAATTACTAGGTAATTTCTCCGTGCTTAATGTTAGAATAATTAAATTAATATCTTATAACTCCACAACAAACATTTAACGCAGCTTAATTGCCTTTTAAAATACAAGAATATTCCCCGGCAGATAATATTAATGAGTCTGGATTACTTTCATTATTATAATTGAATACGGTAATTACGAGTGCATAAAAAAATCTAAATTATTATTCGGATTTTGCTTCAGAACGAAAGAAAAAATATCCAGATAATTGTTTCTTTGTTTCAGTAGTTATTTGTTAAAGGAAGGTCATTTTTCCACCCAGCCTGAGCTGTCTGTTGATGGTTGCAGGGGGGCGGGGGGCGGGGGGCGGGGGGGGGGGGCGGGGGGGGGGGGGGGGTTGTGTCAGCATTAATATGTGCACTGCTTGTTGACACTGGGATTCCAACCGGGAAAAGAATGAAATTAGTCCTGTAGTATCCACGATCAGGAATGTGCTCGGACCAGGAGGCAGAGCCAGTGTACCTCCTGGGTCCCTGGCGTCGGGAGGTTGGCTTGGTTCCCAGGATCCAGGCTAAATGTCCAGGGTTCGATTCCTGGCTGGTCGCATTAATATATATATATATATATATATATATAATATATATATATATATATATATATATATATATATATATATATATATATATATATATATATATATATATATATATATATATATATATATATATATATATATATATATATATATATATATATATATATGTCGTGCCGAATATGTAAAACTAGTCAATTAGCAAGAACTCATTTAAAATTAAGTCCTTTCTGAAATTTTCTCTTATACGTTTAAAGATATATTTTTTCATTAATGTTGATGCAAAAATTTATAATTTTGCACCAAAAGGAACTTAGAAAACTTACCTAACCTTATTATAACAAGCGCAATTTATTTTAGCCTAACCCAACTAAATATATTTTAGATTTGTTTACAATAATTTAATACTAAACAAACACAGTGAAATATATTTTTTTTCGTTAGGTTCAGACTGATTTTGGCGAAATTATTGCATACACAAATTTTCACTTGTCCTATATGGCAAGATGAGCGTTGCTATTTAAGCCAAGATAGCAAGTTCTGCCTATTCGGCACGACATATATATATAATATATATATATATAATATATAATATATATAATATATATATATATAATATATATATATATATATAATATATAATATATATAATATATATATTGGCTATAACAGTAGAGTGTTATATAACCAGTTACAAGGCAACGTTACGTATGTTAGAGCCTTGCTTCCCAAGGTCTCTGGTTACGACAGATTAATTGGAAAATCCATTCTGTTGTGAGAGGTGGAAGTGACAAGTGTTACTTCGTGTTTCTTTATGACAGTAACCCTGGCAACAGCGTCTGTCCCTCACACGTGTTATTTATCTCTCCCACATGTGTACAGATGATCGCACACGTGTTCTGTCTATCTATCTGTCTATCTATCTATATGTCTATCTATCTATCTATATATCTGTCTATCTCTCTGTCTCTCTGTGTCTGTCTTTATTTCTTTGTGTCTGTCTCTGTCTGTCTCTCTCTCTCTCTCTCTCTCTCTCTCTCTCTCTCTCTCTCTCTCTCTCTCTCTCTCACGTAATCATCCACAGTGAATTTTGTATCATTCAATAAATAATTTTCTCAATTCCACACAATACTGATTCAGAGATTCACACGAGAACGATTTTTTTTATGAATGTCCCAATACTAAATATAATCAAAAGAAAACATGTTTCAGAACGACGTTTCACTTCGACCACGTTTCGCTCTGTTTAAAGTTAAATCAAACCATTAAGGGTTTCGCGGTGTGTTGTGCTTTACAACGCCATCTATGTTCCGCTCCGTGCACTGATCCATCAGGTCACGACTTTTATTTATTTATTTATTTAGTAATTTAAGCATACAAACAGAGGTACAAAAAATACAGGTAAGAGCAGCATGCCAAAGCCACTTATATGCATGGCATTACGGGCTGGCTTAAAATTAACTTAAGATTAACTAAGCAATGATGAAATCAGTGATAAAACATTATTGTAAACAGATAACTATAAAATACAAATGAGTATTACAAAGACAGGTCATATGGTTGCTTGCATTGCTGTTCATTCAGTAGAATGGAGTATTCTGTTAGGTAATTTAAAAAATAATAAAGTTAGATTGGGTCCTAGGTTTAACATTTGTGTGATATAATTGTGAGTAACATTTAGGATATACAATTTATAAGGTTGAGTTATTCAGTATTTATTTGGTTTTGAGTGAGTAAGTGATCTTTGAGAAGAGACTTGAATTTATAAACAGGTAGTGTTTCTTTTATATTTACAGGTAATGAATTCCAGATTTTAGGGCCTTTTATGTGCATTGAGTTTTTGCATAGTGTGAGATGGACACGAGGAACATCAAAGAGTGATCTGTGCCTTGTGTTATGGTCATGTGTTCTGATGACATCGACACCATGCCTAACCCTTCTAGGGTAGGGTAGGTGCCTGAGCCCGAGCCTTTAGCTCATAAGACTGTCATTCCCATTTGCCCCCTTGGGGCGGGGATGGCAGACCAGAGAGGCCTAGCTTGTGGCTAGGCCTGGGGACAGTTGGTCCCAAAGATGAGGAGGTACTTGTGCCTCCTCCCATGGGAGACTTAGGTCTCAGACACTCCCTAAAGAGGGAGCCAAGGCCGGGCCACCACTTGGAAAAGGCCCGGGCCGGGAGAATACCGGCGAATCTTTAATAATAATAATAATGTTCTGTTGAGGTTGGCAAGGAGATGTTTGAGGGGAGGGTTAATATCAGAGTTAAGTGTTCTATGTATGTAATAGGTGCAATAATAAGTATGGATGTTTTGTATGGTGAGTAGGTTGAGTGTTTTGAATATTGGTGGTGTGTGTTGCCTGTAGTGAGAATTTGTTATCATTCTAACTGCAGCCTTTTGTTGGGTAATTAGTGGTCTGAGATGGTTAATTGTTGTTGAGCCCCATGCACAAATTCCATAGGTGAGATAGGTGTAAATAAGAGAGTGATATAGGGCCAGGAGGGCTGACTGTGGAACATAGTACCGTATCTTCGATAGTATGCCTACAGTCTTGGAGATTTTCTTAGAAATTTGTTGTATATGTGTATGAAATTTGAGTCTATTATCGAGGTGGATTCCTAGGAATTTTCCCTCTGCTAGCTTTGTGATAGGTGATCCGTTTATCGTTATGTTAAGAGGTACATCTGTAGCTCTGTTACCAAACTGAATGAAGTAGGTTTTGTCAATGTTTAGTGTAAGTTTGTTAGTCCTCATCCAGGTAGATATTTTCTGTAATTCGGTGTTTACAGTATTGACTAGCGTGACTGGGCTCGGGTGAGAGAAGACGTATGTAGTGTCATCTGCAAAAAGTGTGGGTTTGAGTAATTGCGAAGCATTTGGTAGGTCATTTATGTATAGGAGAAAGAGAAGAGGGCCAAGGACACTTCCCTGTGGGACACCAACTGTAATTGGTTGTGCGGAAGAGCTTGCCCCATTTGTGTACACATATTGGCTTCTGTTGCTGAGGTAAGACTTGAGGTAGTTGAGGGAGTGTCCTCTTATACCATAGTGTAACAATTTTACGTGGAGCAAGTCATGGTCAACTGTATCAAAAGCTTTACGTAAGTCAATGAAGATCCCCAGTGGGACTTCTTTTTTCTCTATTGCAGTGTATATATGTTCTAGCATGTGTATAATAGCATCATTAGTATTTTTATTAGGCCTGAATCCAAATTGACAAGGGTTGAGAATGTTTTGGGAGATGAGGTAGGAGTAGATTCGTTTATGAATTAATTTTTCGAAGATTTTTGAGAGAGGGTGTAAATTGGATATTGGCCTATAGTTATTCAACTCTGTTTGGTCTCCTCCTTTATGGATCGGGGTGACCCTTGCTATTTTGAGAACTGTAGGGAAGGTGGAGGATTCAATGGATTTGTTAAAGAGTGCCGCAGTAACATTCATTACTGTTTATTGTCCCCCTGACGTCATATGGAAGAACTTATAATATTCACATTTGATCTTAGGGAGAAAACTGAAATAGATTTAGACCCAGAGTTAGACCCAGAGGTTTAAGAGCCGGAGAGAAAAGGGGAAAAGGAGAGGCAGAAAGGATGGATGATTGAGGAGATAATAGAGATGGAGAAATCTGTTCAGAACAGCACTGAAGTCCGGATAATCAAAAATCAGAAATAATCCTTTAAAATGTAAACAAGAGCCCCCTTCCCCAAGGGGACTATTATCTATCAAGGTTAATACATATAGCCTTTGAGTATGTAGCACCAACATGAAGCCCACACATTGTTATGTTAAAATACACTTGTGGTGCTGGACGGACAGAAACGTGTTCTGTGTTTGCTGTAGCTGATGGGATAGTTGTATGTATGGCTTTGTCTTCGTTAATGACTTTATCGTTGTGTGTATAGTTTGGCCATGTGCGTATAGTTTGGCCATGTGTGTATAGTTTGGCCATGTGCGTATAGTTTGGTCATGTGCGTATAGTTTGGCCATGTGCGTATAGTTTGGCCATGTGCGTATAGTTTGGCCATGTGCGTATAGTTTGGTCATGTGTGTATAGTTTGGCCATGTGCGTACAGTTTGGCCATGTGCGTATAGTTTGGCCATGAGCGTATAGTTTGGCCATGTGCGTATAGTTTGCCCATGTGTGTATAGTTTGGCCATGTGCGTATAGTTTGCCCATGTGCGTATAGTTTGGCCATGTGTGTATAGTTTGGCCATGTGCGTATAGTTTGCCCATGTGCGTATAGTTTGGCCATGTGCGTATAGTTTGGCCATGTGTGTATAGTTTGCCCATGTGTGTATAGTTTGCCCATGTGTGTATAGTTTGCCCATGTGTGTATAGTTTGCCCATGTGTGTATAGTTTGGTCATGTGAGTATAGTTTGGCCATGTGTGTACAGTTTGGCCATGTGTGTATAGTTTGGCCATGTGTGTATAGTTTGGCCATGTGTGTATAGTTTGGCCATGTGTGTATATTTTGGCCATGTGTGTATAGTTTGGCCATGTGTGTATAGTTTGGCCATGTGTGTATAGTTTGCCCATGTGTGTATAGTTTGGCCATGTGCGTATAGTTTGGCCATGTGTGTATAGTTTGGCCATGTGTGTATAGTTTGGCCATGTGTGTATAGTTTGGCCATGTGTGTATAGTTTGGCCATGTGTGTATAGTTTGGCCATGTGTGTATAGTTTGGCCATGTGTGTATAGTTTGGCCATGTGTGTATAGTTTGGCCATGTGTGTATAGTTTGGCCATGTGTGTATAGTTTGGCCATGTGTGAATAGTTTGGCCATGTGTGTATAGTTTGGCCATGTGTGTATAGTTTGGCCATGTGTGTATAGTTTGGCCATGTGTGTATAGTTTGGCCATGTGTGTATAGTTTGGCCATGTGTGTATAGTTTGGCCATGTGCGTATAGTTTGGCCATGTGTGTATAGTTTGGCCATGTGTACATTATTGGGTAATGTATACATCGTTCCATCATTTTGATCATGTGTACTCACCAAATTGTGGTTGCAGGGCTCGAATCACAGCTCCTGTGTTACCTGGAGGTTATTCCGGGATCAACGCCCCCGCGTCCCGGCCCATGACCAGGCCTCCCGATGGATCAGGGCCTGATCAACTAGGCTGCTACTGCTGGCCGCACACAGTCCAACGTACGAGCCACAGCCCGGCTGATCCGGCACTGTGGTCACAGGGGTCGAGACAGCTGCTGGCGTCTGTGTGTGTGTGTGTGTGTGTGTGTGTACTCACCTAGTTGAGGTTGCGGGGGTCGAGTCCGAGCTCCTGGCCCCGCCTCTTCACTGATCGCTACTAGGTCACTCTCCCTGAGCCGTGAGCTTTATCATACCTCTGCTTAAAGCTATGTATGGATCCTGCCTCCACTACATCGTTTCCCAAACTATTCCACTTACTGACTACTCTGTGGCTGAAGAAATACTTCCTAACATCCCTGTGATTCATCTGTGTCTTCAGCTTCCAACTGTGTCCCCTTGTTACTGTGTCCAATCTCTGGAACATCCTGTCATTGTCCACCTTGTCAATTCCTCTCAGTATTTTGTATGTCGTTATCATGTCCCCCCTATCTCTCCTGTCCTCCAGTGTCGTCAGGTTGATTTCCCTTAACCTCTCCTCGTAGGACATACCTCTTAGCTCTGGGACTAGTCTTGTTGCAAACCTTTGCACTTTCTCTAGTTTCTTCACGTGCTTGGCTAGGTGTGGGTTCCAAACTGGTGCCGCATACTCCAATATGGGCCTAACATACACGGTGTACAGGGTCCTGAATGATTCCTTATTAAGATGTCGGAATGCTGTTCTGAGGTTTGCTAGGCGCCCATATGCTGCAGCAGTTATATGGTTGATGTGCGCTTCAGATGTGCCTGGTGTTATACTCACCCCAAGATCTTTTTCCTTGAGTGAGGTTTGTAGTCTCTGACCCCCTAGACTGTACTCCGTCTGCGGCCTTCTTTGCTCTTCCCCAATCTTCATGACTTTGCACTTGGTGGGATTGAACTCCAGGAGCCAATTGCTGGACCAGGTCTGCAGCCTGTCCAGATCCCTTTGTAGTTCTGCCTGGTCTTCGATCGAGTGTATTCTTCTCATCAACTTCACGTCATCTGCAAACAGGGACACCTCAGAGTCTATTCCTTCCGTCATGTCGTTCACAAATACCAGAAACAGCACTGGTCCTAGGACTGACCCCTGCGGGACTCCGCTGGTCACAGGTGCCCACTCTGACACCTCGCCACGTACCATGACTCGCTGCTGTCTTCCTGACAAGTATTCCCTGATCCATTGTAGTGCCTTCCCTGTTATCCCTGCTTGGTCCTCCAGTTTTTGCACCAATCTCTTGTGTGGAACTGTGTCAAACGCCTTCTTGCAGTCCAAGAAAATGCAATCCACCCACCCCTCTCTCTCTTGTCTTACTGCTGTCACCATGTCATAGAACTCCAGTAGGTTTGTGACACAGGATTTCCCGTCCCTGGGACGGGAAATCCTGTGTGTGTGTGTGTGTGTGTGTGTGTGTGTGTGTGTGTGTGTGTGTGTGTGTGTGTGTGTGTGTGTGTGTGTACCTTTATCCGCCTAACTTTGCTGTTGTAGAGATCTCAAAACAAGATGAACTTCACCCAGTTCTTGTTCTGACAGTTTATTTTGGACTAAAATTACCTCTAACCAAACTACTGTTGCACTTTGTGCGTGTTTTTTGGGTTACTGTCTGACCTTATAAAGACCCGGGCATGCAGACAGTGCCCAGAAAGTGGTTTAGTGTGTCATAAACCCACTAAGCAGTAGCTGTCAGCTGAACCATAAACCCAAGAACACGGGTATGTGTTGTCTGGTTTGCTACCAAATGGTCCTTCATTTCTTCTGATGTTCCGTTACTGTATTCAGCAAATTTCCTAAATTTGCTTGTAACAGATAAGTGAAATGTAGATATCAATCCAGATGTCCTCCTGTAAACCCTTTTAGAGCCTAGTTCCTAGACCTTTAGTGTATCCATATGCTCTTGCGGTTCCATCCACAGGATGTACACAAAGGGCACGATAAACTAGCCACTTCAGTGGCATAATCTAATCTAATGGGATCATTTTTTTTTGTGTGCTGAGTCTTGGTAAAGAGGGTTGATGTGACGAAGCTTGAGCTGGTCCATGTTTAACATCCTGTGGGCGATAGTCAAAATATTACTGAGTCACAGAGACTGTCCCAAAGGTTTGGTTGTAAGTCAGCAGGTTACACTAGTAATGAACCCCTTTGCATGTGCATATCTGGTTACAGTTGTACTGGGTTATTTATACTGACATGAGTTCAGTCATAAGTTGATTTCATTGTGATGGCACATCGTTGTATAGAACGTTATCAAGTCTATGACTTGATGAAGCTCTATATAGAGAACACGACTTGATGAAGCTCTCTAGAGAGATGTGACCGATAACTTGCCTAATGAACGCTTCCTCCGCTCTAAAAAAATAAATCTCCTTTTCACACATATTTCGACTCTATCTACCAACCATTTAGAGCACCTGGAACCCCCTTTAGCTCAGCTCCATGACAAAGCTCCACACGCCTCAGCCTGAGTGAGCATTCCAGCCTCAGCACTTTTCTACTCTGCTGTCTAACTCGTTCGGTCAATACGTGCTGAGGAAGGTTCGTGGCTATTACCAAGTACAAGCATTTCTTTCTACTACTTTCCTTTGGTAAAGAACGAGGCTGGAGCACATAGTTCAGGGGCGTGAGTAATGTCCATAGGAAGAGGCTATAGGAAGAGGCTATAGGGAGAGGCTATAGAAACAGACTATAAGAACAGGCTATAGGAACAGGCTACAGGAACAGGCTATAAGAACAGGCTATAGGAACAGGCTATAAGAACAGGCTATACGTAGAGGCTATAGGAAGAGGCTATAGGAAGAGGCTGTAGGAAAAGGCTATAGAAAAGGCTATTGAGATGTAGAGGGACATAAGTACCTTCAAGGGGTAAGTGCCTTGAAACTGGTGAAAATTTCTGATTCATATCCAGGTATATAATAGGAGGTATTCTCTCGTCTTGTTTGAATTAGACCTGACTCTCTCATATTCCCCAGGTACTGTATTATACTACTACTGCTACTACTATTACTACTACTACTATTACTACTACTACTACTACTACTACTACTACTACTACTAATAATAATAATAATAATAATAAAAAGCACCTTAGATACTGCTGATTCTGCTGTTGCTGCTTCTGTTGTTGTTAACATTACTATTATTGCTACAACTATAGTGACCTTGTTGCTGCTGTTCTTGCTGCTGATGCTGTTCGACCGATGGTTCTGCTGTTTATCGTTTTGCTGCACTATTTTTGCTGATAGTGCTGCTTCTGTTGTTGTTGTTGTTGTTCTTTTGTTTCTGCTACTGTTACTGTCGCTGCTACTGCTTCTGTTCCTACTGCTGCTCTACTTTCATAAACAATAGCACCTAATAAGAGAAGGAATGCTCATTCTCCCCTCCTACCAAAAATTCCATCTACATCATGTATATACCCCGGGGCATTGTGCTCGTACCCCAGTGGTACCTTCAAGCTTCGGAAATTTAAGAAAACAAGAATAAGACGGGAACAAGAATAACACTAGTGATTTACCGAGATAAGGTCATTGTTATGTTGCAAAGAATATTCCTTGCAAGAGTGTGGGAGCAGGTGTCGAGAGGTGTTGAATACTATGAGGGATACCGCGAGAAGAATTACTTAACAAGATGCTTGATGACTGTGTCATCACACAAAGTAACTCACCCTAGAATGCGTCCTTGATCCTGGTACTTAAGAAGGACGGTAACTGGCGCCCGGTGATTGACTTCATGAAATTGAATGCTAAAACAAACCCAGATCGTTTCCCATTTCATGTAATTGGTGACCTTTTACGCAGTATCGGAGATAACAAAGTCTTTTTGACCCTAGACTTGTTACAAGGGTTTTGGCAAGTTCCTTCACGAGGACAGCCAAGAGCTAACCGCATTTTTTTACTACCAAGTTATTATCATTTCCTCACAATTCCCTTTGGGTTACGCTCATAACCTATCACATTTCCGAGGCTCATGACGAACGTATTTAGAGGCCTCATAGGTAACTCTCTCATAGTGTACCTAGATGATGCAATTGTCATGCCCGAAGACGTGGAGACGCACCTCAATAGACTTGATTTGGTACTTGGTAAGCTTGAAGAAGCTAATTTAAAGATAAGACTAAATGTCATTTTTTTCAAATCAGAGATCAAAGTAAAGTCAGTGATTTACAAAATTTTCCATCTCCAGAAACTGCTGATGCTTTAAGATCCTTTGTGGTTTAACAGGTTTTTACAGATCTTTCATTGTAAATTTCTCTTCCACAGTAGCTCCTCTAACTGAGTTTCTTAAGAAAAATGCTCTTCTCGTTTGGACCTTCCATCAAGAAAGAACATTCAAAATTCTCAAAGAAAAGCTATCATTAGTACAGTAGTAGCAGATCCTCCATTCAGTGCCAAGATGTAAAAAAATGCTCAGTGAATAGATCACATGTGGTCTGATGTGATTCGAATCCTTCTACAGGAAGATCGAACTCTCTCTGTGAAAATAACAGCACCTATCAGTGACTTCCTCATGAACCGAGAGTTATTGTATTGCAGAGCCGATCTTCGTACTCCTAGCAGAAGAGTACATCAGCGAGTAATTCCGAAGTCATTAGTGAATGTAGCCCTATAGCTATGGATCGTTTTGTACATCAAGCCAGATTAACATACTTTTGGCTTCGTATGGCAACTGACATTTCTGAATATGTAGCGTAAAGGGGATGTTAGTAAGCCCAATCCAATCCAAGTGTATCCCACAACTAGCGAACCTTAGGAAAGGGTAAAGCTAGATTTGTTAACTAATTTCCAATGGTCCCTCCAGGGCAACAAACATCTGTGTGTTATGGTAGACCATTTCACCAGATATTGTGAGTTAGTTCCTATGGCAGATAAGACTGCCGAGACAGTGGATAAAGCATTTAAGGAATGCATAATCTACAGGTATACTACTAAGTCCTTAGTAACAGATAATGGAGGTGAATTCTGTAATGAGATTTTTGAAAAGTTGTGTACTTTGTACAAGATCTCTGAGTCAACCATTGTCCCTTATCATCCTGCCAGCAACAATTAATCCCAACAGTGCAACTTGGGATGAAGTTATACCTGATGTTCAGTGTGCTATCAGTTCTGCTTTCAATTTCACTATAGGTGGATACCCCACATTATGCATTGTATGGCTTAGATAAGCTCTTACCGTACGAGTTGTTATATTCCACACCGAAACCAAATTATAATCCAGATGATTTCGAAGCCATTTGTACCAGCATAGCCCAAAGTGTCTTCAGAAGAATCTCAGAAACACTTCACAAATCAACAGAAGAATTTACAAGAATTACTAACACTTGAGCAAAGCCAACCAGAATTAAACTAGGCTCGAGAGTTATGACAGCTAATTTCAATAAAACATCCACAGTGCCAAAGTTCGACCAAAAGTCTGTTGGAGGATCTTCTATCATCCTGACTGACAGACAAAATGACTGTCGCTATTCCCTACATACACGATAAATGATGAGAAATCTTCAAGTTTCAGTTGTTAATGCTAATGTTGATCCTACTCAATCATGGCATGTGTTTGGTGTTGCAACAGAATTTGACCCTCCTAGAGATGATGACCACTCTGCATATGAGCATCTCACCTTAGCAGAGTTGGAGTTAAATGTATAAAACTTGTAGAGATGATTAGTATAATCCAATAGTTACTCAACTGAGATTTAACAGTAAAAGACTTGTGTGCACCAAGTTTGCCTTTTCTGTTGAACATTTTCTTCTGTGTAAATAAATTTCCTCAGAATCCGTACATTATATGAATAACAATCGATCAATTGACCTCATTCTCAATTGTTTACCTGTGTTCTCATTAATTCCATGATCGATCATGATTTGTAATGCATTACGTTCAAATGTTTTATGTCGTTGTGTACCTTGTTTCCTAGTATTGTACAGAACCAGCCCAGAGCCCGAAATGCCTGCTGTCTAATATTGGTTTAGCTGTATGCTGGGGACGCCCTACGTTAGTGTCACTGAGCTGTCAACAGTGATACATGAGGTAGTAATTGAAATATCATTTATACTCAGCTTCTCTTGAAGTTAAATGATTTGCCAGTACCTGTCCCAGCCCAGATCTTTTCCAGATGGTGACCTGGCCAGCCTCTCATGCTAGCCATGATGTCACAGGCTCCCAAACGCCCTGGGACGTGTACCATGAGTCAGAGAGAGTTGGTTAACCCTGAGGATAGAGACGTGGATAGGCTGGGCATCGTCAGTCATTTACTAAATATAATACGCTGTATAACAGCTTACAGTGAGTAAATTTCACTTTCACTCTAAACTACACAAACTACCCTGTGAGGGATACCTCAAGGGATGACTGCCATGTGAGGAATACCTACCCATGAGGGATACCTCGAGGGATACCAGCCTGTGAGGGATACCTCAAGGTGTCAGCATAGTTGCTGAATCCCCTTACATGTGTTGTATAGATTAGCTGAGCATTATAGTATCATCCATGTGTTTATATAGAAGACCCCTTAGACCGAGTGACTGTGTGACATCACGGGATGTGCATGTGTACATTCGTACCTCTGCTTCCTCTCAGTCGGCACATAGACATCCAGCTAGGCAGTGACACGGCAAGGCTGGGCTCCATCTCCCATTATCACAGTCTGACAATATATCGTTACCATCCAACAAGTGTGTCTACCTTCAACCCTCGATATCTCCTTTTAAGAACCCCTACGATAAAATGGTGGCAACGGAGGGCCTGTAATCCTGACGATTACAGCGATTTCTGGAGATAAATTTCTACCGAGCCGGCTGCCATCTTGTGAGTAGGCCTGCCAAGAAGGTTAACGCCAGCTACCTCAGCCAGTTCCTCCCACTCAAGCTCCTACCAGCCACTACATTATTCTCTGGTCAGTCTCTTTGTATTAGTGTTTATCTGCTTATTTGCATCACTCCCGAGGGGTTGACCCGAGTTTGCAAAATAAGCCAGCAACCAGTCTGTGGTGAGGGAGTCCAGTCCAGCCTAGCCTACTCCATCCAGTTTTTTACCTGCCAAGCCAGCTTTCCACCCCTGCTGTGCTCATTGTGAGAAGTTATCAAGCTATTCTGTGTGAAGGGTTAAGATAAGCCAGCAAGCAACTAACCCAGGTGTCTTACCCTAGTACTCAAGCAAGCCATGAGGGTACAGTCTTCATTGCTTTGTGCTCAAGCTATTCTGAGTGCTCTTTTTCATCCTTGTGGTGTTGTGGTATTTCGTGGGTGTATTTTAAGCCAGCCAGCTTAGAATATCTTCGTGCCAGTGTGGTTGTCTTCAGTGAGGCTTATGCCGTTCATCCCATAGGTCCAATGACCATGTGTGTCTCACCACATGGTCTGGCCTTAGTCCTATTAAGCCTACCCACCCAACCACTCGACACGGCTGCCTCAGACGCCTCACCCAGCCATTAACCCACTCACCCAACCTCTACCAGTGTTTTGGTACACTACTAGGGGTTATAGCACCATATTTTAAGGACCACATAGGGGGTCAAGAGCTAGAGTGTGTTTTGTGCCATCACTGAAAAGCCTCCTGTGTGTGTCTATCATCGATGTAAGTGCAATTCTACGATCACGTGAAGACAGTAGCCAGCCACGAGACGATAGCCTTCATCCTTCAAACTTCCACCATCTACTTAATTCTTCACCAAGTCGTTACAGTGATAATATTTTTCATAGAGACATTTGTGAGTGTTGAGACATTTCTTTTTGTGTTTCCAGTGATTTCTTAGTGACATTCAGTGACTCTTGATTAGACTCAGTGTTTATTATATACTGTTTACAATAATTTTTTTTTCTTCTTAATTCAGTGTTAATTTTCGTGCTATTATCTTATGTCCGTTGTGTTGTGTTTCTTTTTATACACTTGAAGTAAGTACCTAGTGTTTTTCCTTTGTTGTGTGTGCAACATATGAGCAGTATAGAACTTGTGTTTACACTTCAGAATCACCTAGTGTTCTCAGTGATCCAGTGAATTAATTCAGTAATTTATTTAGTTGTGTCCTGCATCACAACTCAGTGTTGTCTGTTACATTTTTTTTTCATCCCAGCATTTGTGTATTCTTGTTTTGTTCTCTGTGTGTTGAACATTCTTGTGTTCATATTCTTTTCATTTAGCCAGTGTCTAATTTGTCTTATTTCCACAGACAATAGTGCCATTATTTTGTGCAAGCAAGAAAATTATTCTTATCAAATTTTTCACACATCAAGTTTCATTGCAAGAAAATTCTAGTATTGTGTTTATGTTGATGTGTTGTGTTCTGCATCACTGTAAGTGTTCAAACTTTTTTTGTTCTGTGTTTTAGCACCTATTATTTTTCATGTTTCATTGAACAAATTCACTCTTAGTGCAATTTTTAAGTTCTTCTTTTAAAGTAAATTGTTCTTTTGTTTGTTAAGTGTTGCTTAAGTTGTACTTAAGAGTTAAAGTGTTCACTCAGTTCATTATTTGATATATTTCTTTTCTTGTGTGTGTAATATTTCTTTTATTATTGCACATTGACTCATTTTGCAAAAATTCTTGTGCAAACATTGTGTTACCATTTAAAGTTTTTCTTGCAGAAATTTTGTGCAGTGTTGTGCAATACTTTTTGATTAGCAATTGTTATTTGCAATATTGCTACAGTTTATTTCAGTGCAGTTTCATATGCTCTGTTCTGTGCGTAATACTTTATTCTTTCTGTGCCATTTTATTTTATTTTAGTGAATTGTGTCCCATTTTGTTTTATTTTGCACAAGCTTTATTGAGTCCATTTTATTATTTTATTGTGTATTTCCCTATTGCATTGAGAATAAAGACAACTCACTGTGCCATTCATTCAATTTAAAGTAAAATTTGAGCAAATTATATTTGAGTAAAGTACAAGTTCTCTTGATTTTCAAAGTGTTGTTTATTCAGTTGAGTAATTTCTTGTGTGAGTTTCTTTACTTACTGTGTGCCCTGTCAATTTTTAGTTACTTATGCAGAATAGTTAAGCAATTTCTTCCCATTTAAACTTTTGTGTCATTATCTCATTTTTCTTGCCCTTATGTCCTTGAGTAAGTTCACTGAGAAGATGTCCCAGTCACTTTTGAATGTTCACTTAGTGTATCATGCCAGTCAAAGTCAATATGAATCAGTCCACAGTACCAATATTCCCTTACTGACTGAAAGACAATACCTAGCCCTTGAGCAATGTGTTTGTTCTCAAAGCTTGTATCTGAGATTTGTTAAAGTGCTGCGAAATGTGAAGTTCAGATTAAGTTCCTATAGATCCGTGAATTACTTATTAATGTAGATGAGCGGTCAGGCACTAGTAATACTGTCACTCCTGTCTGGACTCCAGCCACAATATCGTGCATGCAGGATAATGCTGAGACTACTATTCTTGAGATGGCGACTTGTTCAAGTATTCGTTCCTTCCCAGGGGACGCTTTGAGAAGAACTTTACTTGCAACGAGTTATGCCATCTCGTGTTGATGCCACAAGCCGTTGCAGAAAGAAGTTTCTGTGGCTAGTGTGCTCACTTGAGTGTTGTTGTTGTCCCTTGTGTTTCAGATTGTGATCCCATCCTAGTTGACAGTAATCAGTGCAATGTAAGAAGTTATTTCTCAAGTAACTTTCACATGTTAACGTTTGTAAGTGAAGTTTATAGTTGATACCTCGTGTCACTGTGTGTGACTCAGATTGAATATCAGTATTGTTGACCATGTTCATTTATTTTCTCCTGTGCTTGCAGTTTGAGATAGTAGATTCGTTCTCGCTTGTTCATATTGCGTGTTATAGCATTAATTTTTTCAACTGGGGAGAGTCATCCACTCCACCGAGTTTGTTCATTCCTCCAGTAAGAAAGAACCGATCCCTTGTGTTCTGGTGATTCGATTCCTGCTCCAGGAAGATCTTATTCTGACTGTGTAGCCACCAGCACCCATTAGTGACTTTGTAATGAGCCAAGAATTACTGTATCGAACAGTCGAGTTGAGTACTCCTAGCAGATGAGTTAGTAATTCCACAGTCACTAGTGAATGTAGCTGTATCTTTTGTAGATACTCGTTCAGATCGTCCACATAGCTGTATCTTTTGTAGATACTCGTTCAGATCTCCCTCACTCGTTCAAGGCATGTCGTTAGCCATTGCAGAGTAGAATTCAGATCCTCCATGTAGCTGTAGAGATGATAATCGTCCATTCTGCATATGTAAACCTCATCTCCCCTCGCAGAATTGCAGGGAATTCGATTCCCAGAATGTACATATGTAAACCTCACCCTCACAGAATTGGGTTTAAATGTACATAGTCTGTATAACTGTATAACTAGATGTCTGAGATGAAGTAAATTGTCAACCGTTTGTTATTAACTGATTAGTTTTTCAGAATTTTTTTTTTCGTATTCACGTTCCCTCCGTATTCTGAGAATTTGACAGTAGGGATCTGAGTGCACACCAGATGCCTTTGCTGTTAATTTCACCTCGTATATATATATATTTATTCTTCCTCAGAATCCGTAGAGTGCATGAATACAGATCGATCAATCAATTCCATCCCATATTGTACAATGATTTGTTCTTATAAGCCGTAATGCATTACATTGAAACTCATTACGTTAAAAATCATTACGTTAACACCCATTACGTAAAACTCATTATGTAATATCCATTATGATACCATCAATTAGTTCAAAGTTATATATGAATTTGTTATTGTATAGAATCAGCCCAGAACCACCTGCCTGTTCAGCCTATAGGATAGTAGTGTATGTCGAGACGACATACATAACATGACCGAGCTGTCAGCATAGTTGCTGAATCCCCTTACATGTGTTGTATAGATTAGCTGAGCATTATAGTATCATCCATGTGTTTATATAGAAGACCCCTTAGGCCGAGTGACTGTTTGTGTGACGTCACAGGATGCGCATGTGTACGTTCGTACCTCTGCTTCCTCTCAGTCGGTGCATAGACATCCAGCTAGGCAGTGACACGGCAAGGCTGGGCTCCATCTCCCATTATCACAGTCTGACAATATATCGTTACCATCCAACAAGTGTGTCTACCTTCAACCCTCGATATCTCCTTTTAAGAACCCCTACGATAAAGGGATGACCACCATGTGAAGAATACGTACCCATGAAGAATACCATGAGGGATACCTTCGTGTGAGGGATTCGTCGAGGCATAGAACCCTGTGTGGGATACTTCGAGGGATACCTTCCTGTGAAAGATATCTCGAGGGATACCATGTGAGGAATACTTATCCATGAAGGATACTTCAATGGATACCACCTTGTTGGGGATACCACCATGTAGGGAACAGCTACCTATGAGATATACCTCGAGGGATACCATCTTGTAAGGAATACCTTCCTATGAGAGATACCTCGAGGGATATCTACCTATGAGGGATACCTCCGGGGATACCTCAAGAGACACTACCAATGAGGAATACCTACTTATAGAGTAATACCTCTTGGGATACTGCCTTGTGAATAACACCTCTTGGAAAACCACTCTGCATGGGATAACCCCCTTGTAAGGGAATTCTTCAAAGGATACCTACATTTTCGTGTATACCCTCAGACCCTCGTATACACCCTCATGTACACCCTTGTGAACAGCCTAACACCCTCGTGTACACCTTCGTGTACACCACATGTGCTCAGTAATTATCTAAACAATGCACTAATATTCTGTAAGTAGCACGCCCAGTGAGAGCTTATTAATATTATGAGAGGTTGCTGAAGTGTGTTGCTAGGTGCTGGGTGTTGCTTGTTAGGTGTTTCTGGGTGTTGCTAGGTGCTGGGTGTTGCTTGTTGTTAGGTGCTTCTGGGTGTTGCTAGGTGCTGGGTGTTGCTTGTTAGGTGTTTCTGGGTGTTGCTAGGTGCTGGGTGTTGCTTGTTGTTAGGTGCTTCTGGGTGTTGCTAGGTGTTGGGTGTTGCTTGCTGTCGCGGAAGAATTGATCAATCAAATGCTTGATGATGGAGTTATTGCACCTAGCAATTCACCTTGGAATGCACCCTTGATACTAGTACCTAAGAAGGATGGTACTTGGCGTCCAGTAATTGACTTTAGGAAGTTAAACGCAAAAACCATTCCAGATCGCTTTCCACTCCCTGTACTGGGTGATCTTTTACGTAATATTGGAGATAACAAAGTCTTTTCAACCCTGGATTTGTTACAAGGGTTTTGGCAAGTCCCTCTTCACGAGGACAGCCAAGAGCTAACTGCATTCTCCACTCCTACAGGTCATTATCACTTCCTCCGTATGGCATTTGGATTACGATCTTCCCCTATCACGTTCTCAAGGCTCATGACTAATATCTTTAGAGGTCTCATAGGTAATGCACTTATGGTGTACTTAGATGACGTAATCGTCATGTCTAAAGACGTGGATACACACTTGAAAAGACTTGATGTAGTACTTGGTAAGCTTGAAGAAGCCAATTTAAAGATCAAACTGTCAAAATGTCAATTTTTCAGATCAGAAATTAAGTTTCTTGGTCACGTAGTCACTCCTAGAGGGGTTACGACTGACCAAAGTAAAGTAACTGCAGTACTAAATTTTCCAACTCCCAAAACTGCTGATGCCGTAAGATCCTTTGTGGGCTTAGCAGGTTTTTATAGATCTTTCATTGCCAATTTTTCTTCCATAGCTGCTCCTCTAACTGAGTTGCTTAAGAAAGATGCTCCTTTTGTTTGGACCTTCCGTCAAGAAAGAGCATTCCAGACTCTAAAAGAAAAGCTAACTTCTGCTCCAATTTTGAAATTTCCAGATTTTTCTAAGCCTTTCTATCTGACAACTGATGCTAGTTCAATTGGCATAGGTGCCGTACTAGCTCAGAAGACCGATGGCAAGTACAACGCAGTTGCATTTGCTAGCCGAGTCCTTACGAAGGCTGAACGTAATTATACAGTAACTGAGCAAGAAGCTTTAGCAATAGTATGGTCTTTAAAGCACTTCCGAGACATTATTTATCAGTACTCTGTTCATGTCTTGACAGATCATGCTCCACTGATACCCTTATTCCAGAACAAACAACCTACTGGAAGGTTAGCTAGATGGACCTTGACTATCCAAGAGTTCAATCCCACCTTTGAGCATTTACCTGGCAAGTCAAATGTAGTCGCAGATGCCTTGTCGTGACATGTTAGTATAGTAACTGCAGACCCTCCATTTAGTGCTGAAGATGTAAAGAATGCTCAACGAACAGATCCCATGTGGTCTGGTGTGATTCGATTCCTGCTCCAGGAAGATCTTATTCTGACTGTGAAGCCACCAGCACCCATTAGTGATTTTCTCATGAACCAAGAATTACTGTATCGAACAGCAGAGTTGGGTACTCCTAGCAGAAGAGTATACCAGTTAGTAATTCCACAGTCACTAGTGAATGTAGCCTTACAGCTAGTTCACGATGTACCAGGTGTTGCACACCCTGGTATGGATCGTTCAGTAAAACAAGCCAGATTGAAATACTTTTGGCCTCGTATGGCAACTGATATTTCTGAGTATGTTAGGAAATGTAGTGTCTGCATGCAACATAAAGGCAATGCTAATGGTCCTAATCCAATCCAAGTGTATCCAACTACTAGCGAACCTTGGGAAAGAGTTGCGCTAGATTTGTTAACTAATTTCCAATGTTCCCTCCAAGGTAACAAACATCTGTGTGTTATGGTAGACCATTTCACCAGATATTGCGAGTTAGTTCCTATTGCAGATAAGACTGCCGAGACAGTAGCTAAAGCGTTTAAAGAACGCATTATCTGCAGGCATACCACCCCTAAGTCCCTAGTAACAGATAATGGAGGTGAATTCTGTAATGAAATTCTTGAAAATTTGTGTACCTTGTACAAGATCTCTAAATCCACCATTGTTCCTCATCATCCTGCCAGCAATGGGTTAGCGGAACGAACTAATAAGAAAGTACTTGATGTCTTGAGAGCCACTATCAATCCCAACAGTGAAACTTGGGATGAAGTTATACCTGATGTGCAGTGTGCTATAAATTCTGCTTACAATGTTTCTATAGGTGACACTCCACATTATGCATTGTATGGTGTAGATAAACGTTTACCTTATGAGTTGTTATATTCTAATCCGAAACCAAATTACAACCCTGATGATTTCGTAGCAACTCGTACCAGCTTAGCTCAAAGTGTTTTTAGAAGAATCCGTGAAACACTTCATAAATCAACAGCTGAATTTACAAGAGTCGCAAATACTCGAGTAAAGCCATCCAAAATCAAAGTAGGTTCGAGAGTTATGCTGACTAATTTTAACAAAACGTCTGCAATGCCAAAGCTTGATCAAAAGTTTGTTGGTCCTTATCGCGTAGTTGAACATATCACTGGTAATAAGTATAAGGTTAGAGAGATTAGTACTGGTCAGTATAAAGAATCGCATTTGGATCATATGAAGTTAGTATGTGATGATAATGATGTTCCAACCCAGACTAATGTGACAGACTCTGACAATCCTCCTGATCCTGTACTCTCTTCCTCTGATACTCAGTCAGATGATCAACCTGAATGTCGTTATTCCCTACGTACACGACAGGTATTGAGAAATCCTCAAGTATCATTTGTAACTTCCAATTCAGATTTGCCTCAAATACAGCATGAGTTAGCCAATGCTACAGAGTTTGATCCTCCCAGAGATGACACCCATTCTGCATATGCCAATCTTACCCTAGCAGAGTTGGGGTTAAATGTAAATAACCTGTATAGATGAATAATTACAGTATCAACTTATCAGTATTCAAGAATTTTTTTTTTGTGTTCATGTTCTCTCCGCAGTCTGAGAGTTAACAGTCTAGATTTGCGTGCACCGAATCTGCCTTTCTGTTAAACACTCTTTCTTTGTATATATTCCTTCCTCAGAATCCGTAGATCACATGAATACAGATCGATCGATCAAAATTTTTGTTTTTATCACTTGTAATCTCAATGTTGAGTTCGTTGTTCATTTGTTGAGTTTTAAGTTGTACTATAGTATACCTTGTATTGCATTACAGTTTCAGTTACGTACGCTTTCATTCTAATGTTCTACTTATGTATCTATAATGTTTAATGTTGTGTACTTTGACATTGTATAGAATCAGCCCAAGCCGTATACCTGCCATCTCTAGTTTGTATTAGTTGTATGTCGGGACGACATATGTTAGCGTCGCCGAGCTCTCAGTAGTAGTAACCAGTTACCAGTCTCAGTAGTAGTAACCAGTTACCAGTAACCTGTCCGTTGACTCAACGACCAACCGTCTTGAGTCACGGTCTTTCATATTGTGCTGAGCTGACACTATTTCAAAAGACCCACTACGGGGTACTGGCTAGCCGGCTAGTCAGTATTACAAGTGTAACCAAGGAGACAGGTAACGGCTGCGGGCTCTCTCCACATAACAGCAATTATACGTAATAACAGCCTACGTGAGTATTTCTTCCCTAATCCACGTATCGAACTCCCACATGATAGGTGTTTCTGGGTGTTGCTAGGTGTTGGGTGTTGCTTGTTGTTAGGTGCTTCTGGGTATTGCTAGGTGCTGGGTGTTGCTTGTTAGGTGTTTCTGGGTGTTGCTAGGTGCTGGGTGTTGCTTGTTGTTAGGTGTTTCTGGGTGTTGCTAGGTGCTGGGTGTTGCTTGTTGTTAGGTGCTTCTGGGTGTTGCTAGGTGCTGGGTGTTGCTTGTTAGGTGTTTCTGGGTGTTGCTAGGTGCTGGGTGTTGCTTGTTGTTAGGTGCTTCTGGGTGTTGCTAGGTGCTGGGTGTTGCTTGTTGTTAGGTGTTTCTGGGTGTTGCTAGGTGCTGGGTGTTGCTTGTTGTTAGGTGCTTCTGGGTGTTGCTAGGTGCTGGGTGTTGCTTGTTAGGTGTTTCTGGGTGTTGCTAGGTGCTGGGTGTTGCTTGTTGTTAGGTGCTTCTGGGTGTTGCTAGGTGCTGGGTGTTGCTTGTTGTTAGGTGTTTCTGGGTGTTGCTAGGTGCTGGGTGTTGCTTGTTGTTAGGTGTTTCTGGGTGTTGCTAGGTGCTGGGTGTTGCTTGTTGTTAGGTGTTTCTGGGTGTTGCTAGGTGCTGGGTGTTGCTTGTTGTTAGGTGCTGGGTGTTGCTTGTTGTTAGGTGCTTCTGGG
>NC_091340.1:10965599-10973099 GCF_038502225.1 Cherax quadricarinatus
TCACTCTGTGTAGAGCTTTATCATGTAATGTTTCACTCTTTGTAGAGCTTTATCATGTAATGTTTCACTCTGTGTAGAGCTTTATCATGTAATGTTTCACTCTGTGTAGAGCTTTATCATGTAATGTTTCACTCTGTGTAGAGCTTTATCATGTAATGTTTCACTCTGTGTAGAGCTTTATCATGTGATGTTTCACTCTGTGTAGAGCTTTATCATGTAATGTTTCACTCTGTGTAGAGCTTTATCTTGTAATGTTTCACTCTGTGTAGAGCTTTATCATGTGATGTTTCACTCTGTGTAGAGCTTTATCATGTAATGTTTCACTCTGTGTAGAGCTTTATCTTGTAATGTTTCACTCTGTGTAGAGCTTTATCTTGTAATGTTTCACTCTGTGTAGAGCTTTATCTTGTAATGTTTCACTCTGTGTAGAGCTTTATCTTGTAATGTTTCACTCTGTGTAGAGCTTTATCTTGTAATGTTTCACTCTGTGTAGAGCTTTATCTTGTAATGTTTCACTCTGTGTAGAGCTTTATCTTGTAATGTTTCACTCTGTGTAGAGCTTTATCATGTAATGTTTCACTCTGTGTAGAGCTTTATCATGTGATGTTTCACTCTGTGTAGAGCTTTATCATGTGATGTTTCACTCTGTGTAGAGCTTTATCATGTGATGTTTCACTCTGTGTAGAGCTTTATCATGTAATGTTTCACTCTGTGTAGAGCTTTATCTTGTAATGTTTCACTCTGTGTAGAGCTTTATCTTGTAATGTTTCACTCTGTGTAGAGCTTTATCTTGTAATGTTTCACTCTGTGTAGAGCTTTATCTTGTAATGTTTCACTCTGTGTAGAGCTTTATCTTGTAATGTTTCGCTCTGTGTAGAGCTTTATCATGTGATGTTTATCTTGTAATGTTTCACTCTGTGTAGAGCTTTATCTTGTAATGTTTCACTCTGTGTAGAGCTTTATCATGTAATGTTTCACTCTGTGTAGAGTTTTATCATGTGATGTTTCACTCTGTGTAGAGCTTTATCATGTGATGTTTCACTCTGTGTAGAGCTTTATCATGTGATGTTTCACTCTGTGTAGAGCTTTATCATGTAATGTTTCACTCTGTGTAGAGCTTTATCATGTGATGTTTCACTCTGTGTAGAGCTTTATCATGTAATGTTTCACTCTGTGTACAGCTTTATCTTGTAATGTTTCACTCTGTGTAGAGCTTTATCTTGTAATGTTTCACTCTGTGTAGAGCTTTATCATGTAATGTTTCACTCTGTGTAAAGCTTTATCATGTAATGTTTCACTCTGTGTAGAGCTTTATCATGTAATGTTTCACTCTGTGTAGAGCTTTATCATGTGATGTTTCACTCTGTGTAGAGCTTTATCATGTGATGTTTCACTCTGTTTAAAGCTTTATCATGTGATGTTTCGCTTTATTAAGACGTTTTGCACTGTACTGAACATTATCAGTCACATTTCGCTCTTTATTGCGCTTTACTCTGAGCGGATAAAGCTGCCTTGATAAAGCGTCACATTTCGCTCCTCCTAGAGCTTCATCCACTCATGACCTTCACACAGCTCTACCCTGAGCGAAAAGTCGTCCCAACAACAGCTTGATCTGGCCACTGTGACCTCACACGGGAGTGGTGGAGGCTCGATCCTCCGTCTTGTAGTCGCACAATGGCGTCTGATCAGGTTGTGGGTGGCAGCGTGGTGCAGCTGTGGAGGCTCCAGTGTCATTTCAATGGTTTCAAGAGTGGATTGCCGCGGGGTCGAACCCTCCGTTGGGTGAGTTAACAGTTCATAAGCAATACTTCTCCTTACGGAGGATCGATCCTACACGGATAGCATCCCCAATCATCACTTGGATTGTAAAGTCTATTGCGGGTTGTGATAGACTGGGGGTCACGATCCAACAATAGGATATTGGCGAAATAACGAATTTGCATATAACGAATACCCATTATAACGATTCAGCTTAAAACAAAACTGCGTAATTAGTATATAACGAATACGCATACCAGCGAATTCGTATACAACGAACTCAAGTCAAATTTGTCCGCAAGATATCGAAAGTACACGAAATGACGCCGCATTGAACGAATCCCCATAACAGAGAATTCGCACAACGAATTCAAATTAAACGAATCCGCATAATAGCCGATTCCATTAAAACGAATTCGCGTTAACCGTAGTAACCCACCCTGCCACGCCCCTAACATAGCTCTGTCCGCGCAGATTCGTAGATGCGCACGCACCTGCGCGGAGAGATGCGCACTACCTCTCAGCGCACTTAATACTTGCTTCTAGGGAGGTAAAAAAAAAAAATAAAAAAATGAAGGTTAATTTCCTGGGCCAAAACCTTCCATGGTTCCTGGAGATTATTCTTCTTTTAATTATTAGACGCATCAGTGACCTTCCATTTTCCGGTCGACTGCGTACGGCAGACTGATTTATGAAGGAATTTCATTATAGTTCCTTTTCTAACACACATATATATATATATATATATATATATATATATATATATATATATATATATATATATATATATATATATATATATATATATATATATATTTACATTTATATTAATGTAAAAATTAATTTTGTACCAAAAGAACCTTAGAAAACTTACCTAACCTTATTATAACAAGCTCAGTTTAATTTAGCCTAATCCAACTAAATATATTTTAGATAAGTTTACAGTAATTTAATAATAAGAAAATAATAAGAATAATAATAAGAAAATATGTTTTTTTTTCGTTAGGTTCAGAAATATTTTTGCGAAATCATACCATACACAAATTTTCGCTTGCCTTATTCGGCAAGAAGAGCGTTGCTATTTAAGCCAAAAATCGCAAGTTTTTACCTGTTCGGCAAGATATGTATACTATATATGCGCTGTGTATACGTGCTGAATTTATAGGCTGGGGGGATATACGTTATTCTTCGCAAGTGGTAAGTTCAGAGATGTTGTAGCCACTGTGAGGCTGTGAAGTGTCTGGTTACGTCCCACTGTGAGGCTGTGAAGTGTCTGGTTACGTCCCACTGTGAGGCTGTGAAGTGTCTGGTTACGTCCCACTGTGAGGCTGTGAAGTGTCTGGTTACGTCCCACTGTGAGGCTGTGAAGTGTCTGGTTACGTCCCACTGTGAGGCTGTGAAGTGTCTGGTTACGTCCCACTGTGATAAGTCCTATTTATAAAGTTCCATTTAAATAAAGTTCCACTTTGATAAAGCCTCGCTGTGGGCGAAAAGTCGAGTGATAAAAATATTCCCATGGGCCTTAAGCCCATATCTGCCCACTTTTCACAACCAGGGCGACGTTTCGCTCCCTCCCAGAAGGGCAGCGGCAGCCCACAGCAAACTAGTGACCAACTCATGAAAACATCGCCACTCCTATTTATCGTCTTCCTCTATTACTAATTCATATTTCTTTTTTACGTATATGTATCGTGACACACGGGAACGTCAGTGACCGGGAGTCGTAAATGCGCTCCTTACTCCATTATAGTCCCTGGAAGTCGTAAAGTTCCTTGCTCCACTATGTAGGGTTCAATATCATGTAGCGGGTTCGTGTTAGCGTGTTCTGTTCGGGTTTACTCCTCTGTTTGATGTCTAATGTCTACACTGTTTTATATTTTTTGGGTGGGGATTAGGGGGGTTTTAATATACGTGGATTAGAGCGTTGTTGGGATTGTTTTTTTTCGAAGGGGGTGAGAGCCTATCCCCTAGTTACGGGTCATCATGTGAGTGTCAGAAAACATTTGTCCTATACACAAGAGAGAAAGTCAGACTGACAGAAGAGGATGAGGAAGCCAGTATATATAGGCGAGGAGGACAGGGACGGCAGAAAGAGAGGACGAACAAGAAACAGTAGTAGCAGAAAGTAGGGGAGGAGTTCTGTGCCACGAGAGATAAGAAAAGGGAGACTAACAAAACAGTATTGCCAAGGCCAGTGTCAGGAGACACTTGTCCTGTTTCCTGACCTACAAAAAACGCCACCATCACTTTTCATTCACTTCCACCAAACCTCATGGACCCAGTCATACCTATTTTTAAAACTATGTATGAATTCCAGCCACCACTACCTCTTCGTCCATATAATTCCACTCCCTGACCACCCTGATCCTGAAGAAATACTTCCTGATATCCCTGCGACTCGTCTGTGTCTTTAACTGCCAACCCTGCCCTTGTGTACCTATCTCCCGCCTCTCGAACATTCTGTTCCTATCTGCCCTATCATACCCTCTGAGTATTTTGCATGTAGTTATCATATCTACCCCGGTTATTTTATCTAATCTTGTTAGATTCAGTACGTTTAGTTTCTCCTTAAGTACAGGCCTAGTTTTTTTTTTTTTTTTTTTTTTTTTATTCGCCGGTATTCTCCCGGCCCGGGTCTTTTCCAAGTAGTGGTGACCCGGCCTTGACTCCCTATCTGGGGAGTGTCTCGAGACTTAAGTCTCCCATGGGAGGAGGTACAGTACCTCCTCATCTTTGGGACCAAGTGTCCCCAGGCCTAGCCACATTCCCCGCCCTCACGGGGCTCGTAGGGAGAAGCTAGGCCTCTGGTCTGCCATCTACCCCGCCTCAAAGGGGCTCGTGGGGATGGCAGTCTTGTGAGCTGCAGATGGTAGCAAGCTCAGCCCTCAACAGGCCTAGTCATGTTGCAAACCATTGAGCTTTATCGAGTTTTTTTAACAAGATTTATGAGGTACATATGACTGTAGGTACTCAATAATGTACACTTACAAGGGGTAAAATTCCCAGCTCCTGGCCCTGCTGCTCACGTTTTATAGACTGATTTTATATTGAAAATGGTATAAATTATCGACAAGTTGATGAGTAAGACACATGTTCATCTAAATGGCTATAACTGTGACCGGTAAGCCAGTGGAAGGCCTCGGTCAGATGACCAAAAGCTCCAACGGTGGGTCGTCATCTAAGACCCGCGTCAGGAAACACCTGTCCTGTTTCCTGACAAACCTTACCCACCCTTAGGTATCTTATTGTTGAAACGTTTCGCCTAAAGAGTGGGCTTCTTCAGTCCAGTACAGAGGCAGCGGGTGTAGTAGTGAACTGAAGATGAGGTGGTCAGTCCCTCAGGCTGGAGAAGAGCTCAACTTCCTGGAGCTGAACTCCTCCAGATGCTGTCTCTGTATTTGACTGAAGAATTCTACTGTGTGCGAAACGTGTCAACAATACAGATACTAACTGTTGCACTTGTGTTTCACTCGTCATCAGAGACTGGCCTTATTAACTTCCTGCTTCTGTCATACCTGATCACGAAACTGCTTATGATGATTGTCATTTGTATGTAGTCGCGTGCGTGATGCCTTATACTTGGGGCTGTGTCCTTGTTCGTGACCGTGTGGGTCTCACCACAGAAGTGTTGCTGTGCACCTGACCATGTGTCTGTGTACGTGTGCGTGTGCCTGAATGTGTGTACGTGTGCCTATAACTGTACTCACCTAATTGTACTCACCTAATTGTGGTTGCAGGAGTCGAGACTCAGCTCCTGGCCCCGCCTCTTCACTGATCGCTACTGGATCCTCTCTCTCTCTGCTTCCTGAGCTTTGTCATACCTCTTCTTAAAACTATGTATGGTTCCTGCCTCCACTACTTCACTTGCTAGGCTATTCCACTTGCTGACAACTCTATGACTGAAGAAATACTTCCTAACGTCCCTGTGACTCGTGTGAGTCTTCAGCTTCCAGTTGTGACCCCTTGTCCCTGTGTCCCCTCTCTGGAACATCCTATCTCTGTCACCTTGTCTATTCCCCGCAGTATCTTGTATGTCGTTATCATGTCTCCCCAGACCCTTCTGTCCTCCAGTGTCGTCAGTCCGATTTCCCTTAACCTTTCCTCGTACGACATTCCCTTGAGCTCTGGGACTAGCCTTGTTGTACTCACCTAGATGTGGTTGCAGGGGTCGAGTCATAGCTTCTGGCCTCGCCTCTTCACTGGCCGCTACTGGGTGCATGTGCGTGACCATGTGCGGGTGGGTGAGTGTTCGACGGCGTGTTGCTGTGTGCGTGTGCATGTGACCGTAGGGCTTGACCGTGTGCATATTTCCGCGTGCACGTTTCTTCCAGCATGCGAGCTTGTGCGTGTGACGACTGCGTGACTATGACTGTATTCGTGTATTTAATAAATTTAAACTCTCTATATATATATATATATATATATATATATATATATATATATATATATATATATATATATATATATATATATATATATATATATATATATATATATATATATATATATATATATATATATATATATATATATATATATATATATATATATATATATATATATATATATATATATATATATATATATATATATATATATATATATATATATATATATATATATATATATATATATATAATATATATATATATATATATATATATATATATATATATACGGGTAGCAAGGGTGTAAGAAAACTAGCCAGTGTATTTCTCCGTGCTAGAGAATCGAACCCGGACCTCGCTAGTGTGAGCTATGTAGCACCTCTCGTAGCAAATCACTACGATGAGAGGGAGACGAGAAGGATTTGAGGAATGAGAGATGACAGGCAGGAACAGGGAAGAGGCGGTGACTGGCTGGAGGGTAGAGTTCAAGGTTGATGACCGAGCCTAGTCTAGGGTACAGGTTATGGTGCCCTCAGGCGTGTGGGCGACCCTACCATGGTCACTGTAGGGTACAGGTTATGGTGCCCTCAGGCGTGTAGGCGACCCTAACGAGGTCACTGTAGGGTACAGGTTGTGGTGCTCTCAGGCGTGTAGGCGACCCTACCGTGGTCACTGTAGAGTACAGGTTGTGGTGCCCTCATCCACAACTATATTACCAAACCAGTGCTTTCCTATATCCTTCGTGAATCTGAATTTTTCCAGCTTAAAACCATTGCTGCGAGATATTTTTAGCACGCTATTTACATTCGCTTAATTTATTCCTGTTTTCCATTTATACACCTCAATCATATCCCCCCTAATTCTGCGCCTTTCTAGAGAGTGAAGATTCAGGGCCCTCAGTCTATCCTCATAGGGAAGGTTACTGATACATGAGATCAACTTTGTCATCCTCCTTTGTACGTTTTCCAGAGCATTTATATTCATTCTGTAATACGGTGGCCAGAACTGTGCAGCATAGTCTAAATGAGGCCTAACCAAAGATATATAGAGTTGAAGAACAACCTGAGGATTCCTATTATTTATGCTTCTTGATAAAAAGTCAAAGATTCTGTTAGCTTTATTGCGAACACTAATGCACTGTTGTCTTGGTTTTAGATTACTGCTAACCAGAACTCCTAAATCCTTTTCGCAATCAGTAATATTAAGATCTACATTATTTAGTTGATATGTTGCATGGCTATTTAGCTGTCCAATATTTAGAACTTTGCACATGTCTGTATTAAACTGCATCTGCCACTTCTCCGACCACTGCATCAGCCTATTCAAATCATCCTGGAGTGCTCTAATGTCCTCG
>NC_091340.1:10978099-10990599 GCF_038502225.1 Cherax quadricarinatus
AAATTGCAATTTTGTTTAAGGCCGTGTGGGTTTTAGATTAATTTTTTAGTGTTTTTTTTTTTTTAATTTAGAAGTAGGGAGTGAGCAAGGTAAAACAGTCGATAGGTTTCAAACCTAACTACACAGCGAAGGAAAATACTTAACACGTAACCTTATCACAGAACAAGGCTTGGTTCCATGTATATGCATCTCGTGTCTTATAAGATGAGATTCTTCCAGACAGTCTTATCATAGGTAGCCTTGGAAGGAAGCTTGACTTACTTTCTCAACTCATAAAACACGGATCGATGCAAGTGTGTACGAAGCTTAATGCTTTTGGAAGGAACGTGCCTCTCTCTCTCTCTCTCTCTCTCTCTCTCTCTCTCTCTCTCTCTCTCTCTCTCTCTCTCTGTCAGTGTCATTGGGTACAGAGATTTCACTTATCCAACAGCTGAATTCTTTGTACAGATGCTGGAGTTTCTGACATTTAATACAACATTCCAGTATGTGCTAGAGTTTCCTACACATTTTTCCGCTGGTGTGTGAGCCACAGCAGGAGGCTGACACAGCAGGAGGCTGACACAGCAGGAGGCTGACACAGCAGGAGGCTGACACAGCAGGAGGTTGACACAGCAGGAGGCTGACACAGCAGGAGGATGACACAGCAGGAGGCTGACACAGCAGGAGGCTGATACAGCAGGAGGCTGATACAGCAGGAGGCTGATACAGCAGGAGGCTGACACAGCAGGTGGTTGACACAGCAGGAGGCTGACACAGCAAGAGGCTGACACAGCAGGAGGCTGACACAGCAGGAGGCTGACACAGCAGGAGGCTGACACAGCAGGAGGCTGACACAGCAGGAGGCTGACACAGCAGGAGGCTGATACAGCAGGAGGCTGACACAGCAGGAGGCTGACACAGCAGGAGGCTGACACAGCAGGAGGCTGACACAGCAGGAGGCTGACACAGCAGGAGGCTGACACAGCAGTGGGCTGACACAGCAGTGGGCTGATACAGCAGTGGGCTGACACATAGGTAACTATTTTTAATGGCAGGTGTGGAGCCTCGTACGCTGGGTAGAGACAGGGCATGGTTGTGCAGTGACGCATGGGTATTGGATGAGTCAGGGGCATCAAGTGATAGCCCATACAAGTGGTGGTGGTAGTGGTGGTGGTGGTGGTGGTGGTGGTGGTGGTGGTGGTGATACTGATGTTTTGTACGTCAGGAAATAACGCTGGATCCAGTCATGGGTTTTACCGCATAATGATCCCATCTTAGGCCTACGCGTTCACTTGTCTTCAATAGGTGGTTAGGTGACTGCCTGATAAGCTTTACCTCGACAGATTGGTTAATGGGGGATTAAAATATATCTATTACACGAGGCTGAGCAGGTGACATCCACCAAAGCTGGATGTCACCTGTTCACCACCAGCCAAGAATACTTTAATACCTTTAAAACAGGGATTAATGTAAATTCTTAGTATATATACACTGAGAGACATACACTTCACAGTGTATATACACTGAGAGACAGACACTTCACAGTGTATATACACTGAGAGACATACACTTCACAGTGTATATACACTGAGAGACATACACTTCACGGTGTATATACACTGAGAGACATACACTTCACAGTGTATATACACTGAGAGACATACACTTCACGGTGTATATACACTAAGAGACAGACACTTCACAGCGTATATACACTGAGAGACAGACACTTCACAGCGTATATACACTGAGAGACAGACACTTCACAGCGTATATACACTGAGAGACAGACACTTCACGGTGTATATACACTGAGAGACAGACACTTCACGGTGTATATACACTGAGAGACAGACACTTCACAGTGTCTATACACTGAGAGACATACACTTCACAGTGTATATACACTGAGAGACAGACACTTCACAGCGTATATACACTGAGAGACAGACACTTCACAGTGTATATACACTGAGAGACATACACTTCACGGTGTATATACACTGAGAGACAGACACTTCACAGTGTATATACACTGAGAGACATACACTTCACAGTGTATATACACTGAGAGACAGACACTTCACAGTGTATATACACTGAGAGACATACACTTCACAATGTATGTACACTGAGAGACATACACTTCACGGTGTATATACACTGAGAGACAGACACTTCACAGTGTATATACACTGAGAGACATACACTTCACGGTGTATATACGCCGAGAGACATTTCACAGTGTATATACATTGAGAGACATACACTTCACAGTGTATATACAATGAGAGACAGACACTTCACAGTGTATATACACTGAGAGACAGACACTTCACAGTGCATATACACTGAGAGACATACACTTCACGGTGTATATACACTGAGAGACATACACTTCACGGAGTATATACACTGAAGACAGACACTTCACAGTGTATATACACTGAGAGACATGCACTTCACGGTGTATATACACTGAGAGACAGACACTTCACAGTGTATATACACTGAGAGACATACACTTCACAGTGTATATACACTGAGAGACAGACACTTCACAGTGTATATACACTGAGAGACATACATTTCACAGTGTATGTACACTGAGAGACATACACTTCACGGTGTATATACACTGAGAGACAGACACTTCACAGTGTATATACACTGAGAGACATACACTTCACGGTGCATATACGCCGAGAGACATTTCACAGTGTATATACATTGAGAGACATACACTTCACAGTGTATATACAATGAGAGACAGACACTTCACAGTGTATATACACTGAGAGACAGGCACTTCACAGTGCATATACACTGAGAGACATACACTTCACGGAGTATATACACTGAGAGACAGACATTTCACAGTGTATATACACTGAGAGACATACACTTCACGGAGTATATACACTGAGAGACAGACATTTCACAGTGTATATACACTGAGAGACATACACTTCACGGTGTATATACACTGAGAGACAGACACTTCACAGTGTATATACAATGAGAGACATACACTTCACAGTGTATATACACTGAGAGACAGACACTTCACAGTGTATATACAATGAGAGACATACACTTCACAGCGTATATATACTGAGATACATAAACTTCACAGTGTATATACACTGAGAGACATACAATTCATAGTGTATATACAATGAGAGACATACACTTCACAGTGTATATACACACAGAGACAGACACTTCACAGCGTATATACAATGATAGACAGACACTTCACAGTGTATATACACTGAGAGACATACACTTCACGGTGCATATACACTGAGAGACAGACACTTCACAGTGAATATACACTGAGAGACAGACACATCACAGTGTATATACACTGAGAGACAGACACTTCACAGTGTATATACACTGAGAGACAGACACTTCACAGTGTATATACACTGAGAGACATACACTTCATAGTGTATATACACTGAGAGACATACACTTCACAGTGTATATACAATGTGAGACATACACTTCACAGTGTATATACACTGAGAGACATACACTTCACAGTGTATATACACTGAGAGACAGACACTTCACAGTGTATTTACACTGAGAGACATACACTTCATAGTGTATAGACACTGAGAGACATACACTTCACGGTGCATATACACTGAGAGACAGACACTTCTCAGTGTATATACACTGAGAGACAGACACTTCACAGTGTATATACACTGAGGGACAGACACTTCACAGTGTATATACACTGAGAGACATACACTTCACGGTGTATATACACTGAGAGACATACACTTCACAGTGTATATACACTGAGAGACATACACTTCACGGTGTATATACACTGAGAGACATACACTTCACAGTGTATATACACTGAGAGACATACACTTCACAGTGTATATACACTGAGAGACAGACACTTCACAGTGTATATACACTGAGAGACAGACACTTCACAGTGTATATACACTGAGAGACAGACACTTCACAGTGTATATACACTGAGAGACATACACTTCATAGTGTATATACACTGAGAGACATACACTTCACAGTGTATATACAATGAGAGACATACACTTCACAGTGTATATACACTGAGAGACATACACTTCACACTGTATATACACTGAGAGACAGACACTTCACAGTGTATATACAATGAGAGACATACACTTCACAGTGTATATACACTGAGAGACATACACTTCACAGTGTATATACACTGAGAGACATACACTTCGCGGTGTATATACACTGAGAGACAGACACCTCACAGTGTATATACACTGTGAGACATACACTTCACGGTGTATATACACTGAGAGACAGACACTTCACAGTGTATATACAATGAGAGACATACACTTCACAGTGTATATACACTGAGAGACATACACTTCACAGTGTATATACACTGAGAGACATACACTTCACGGTGTATATACACTGAGAGACAGACACTTCACAGTGTATATACAATGAGAGACAGACACTTCACAGTGTATATACACTGAGAGACAGACACTTCACTGTGTATATACACTGAGAGACATACACTTCACGGAGTATATACACTGAGGGACAGACACTTCACAGTGTATATACACTGAGAGACATACACTTCACGGTGTATATACACTGAGAGACAGACACTTCACAGTATATATACAATGAGAGACATACAATTCACAGTGTATATACACTGAGAGACATACACTTCACAGCGTATATATACTGAGAGACATACACTTCACAGTGTGTATACACTGAGAGACATACACTTCACAGTGTATATACACTGAGAGACATACACTTCATAGTGTATATACACTGAGAGACAGACACTTCACAACGTATATACAATGAGAGACAGACACTTCACAGCGTATATACACTGAGAGACATACACTTCACAGTGTATATACATTGAGAGACAGACACTTCACAGCGTATATACACTGAGAGACATACACTTCACGGTGTATATATACCTAGAGACAGACACTTCACAGTGTATATACACTGAGAGACAGACACTTCACAGTGTATATGCACTGAGAGACAGACACTTCACAGTGTATATACACTGAGAGACAGACACTTCACAGTGTATATACACTGAGAGACATACACTTCACAGTGTATATACACTGAGAGACATACACTTAATAGTGTATGTACACTGAGAGACATACACTTCAGAGTGTATATGCACTGAGAGACATACACTTCACGGTGTATATACACTGAGAGACATACACTTTACAGTGTATATTCACTGAGACATACACTTCAGAGTGTATGTACACTGAGAGACAGACACTTCACAGTGTATATACGCTGAGAGACAGACACTTCACAGTGTATATACACTGAGAGACAGACACTTCACAGTGTATATACACTGAGAGACATACACTTCATAGTGTATATACACTGAGAGACATACACTTCACAGTGTATATACAATGAGAGACAGACACTTCATAGTATATATACAATGAGAGACATACAATTCACAGTGTATATACACTGAGAGACATACACTTCACAGCGTATATATACTGAGAGACATACACTTCACAGTGTGTATACACTGAGAGACATACACTTCACAGTGTATATACACTGAGAGACATTCACTTCATAGTGTATATACACTGAGAGACAGACACTTCACAACGTATATACACTGAGAGACAGACACTTCACAGTGTATATACACTGAGAGACATACACTTCACAGTGTATATACACTGAGAGACATACACTTCACAGTGTATATACACTGAGAGACATACACTTCACGGTGTATATATACCTAGAGACAGACACTTCACAGTGTATATACACTGAGAGACAGACACTTCACAGTGTATATACACTGAGAGACAGACACTTCACAGTGTATATACACTGAGAGACAGACACTTCACAGTGTATATACACTGAGAGACATACACTTCACAGTGTATATACACTGAGAGACATACACTTCACAGTGTATATACACTGAGAGACATACACTTAATAGTGTATGTACACTGAGAGACATACACTTCAGAGTGTATATGCACTGAGAGACATACACTTCACGGTGTATATACACTGAGAGACATACACTTTACAGTGTATATTCACTGAGACATACACTTCAGAGTGTATGTACACTGAGAGACAGACACTTCACAGTGTATATACGCTGAGAGACAGACACTTCACAGTGTATATACACTGAGAGACAGACACTTCACAGTGTATATACACTGAGAGACATACACTTCATAGTGTATATACACTGAGAGACATACACTTCACAGTGTATATACAATGAGAGACAGACACTTCATAGTGTATATACACTGAGAGACATACACTTCACGGTGTATATACACTGAGAGACAGACACTTCACAGTGTATATACAATGAGAGACATACACTTCACAGTGTATATACACTGAGAGACATACACTTCACAGTGTATATACACTGAGAGACATACACTTCACGGTGTATATACACTGAGAGACATACACTTCACGGTGTATATACACTGGTGGTAGTGGTGATAGTAGTGGTAGTGATGGTAGTGGTGATAGTGGTTGTAGTGGTGATAGTGATGGTAGTGGTGGTGGTAGTGGTGATAGTAGTGATAGTGGTGGTAGGGGTGATAGTGGTGATAGTGGTGGTAGTGGTGGTAGTGGTGGTAGTGTTGGTAGTGGTGATAGTAGTGATTGTGATGGTAGTTGTGATAGTGGTGACAATGGTGATAGTGGTGGTAGGGGTGATAGTAGTGGTAGTGGTGGTAGTGGTGATAGTAGTGGTAGTGGTGGTAGTGATGGTAGTAGTGGTAGTGGAGATAGTAGTGATAGTGGTAGTGGTAGTGGTGGTAGTGGTGGTACCTCCACATCCTACACATAGGTACAGTGAGTGCTGACGTTTTTTAACGCACATCAGCATACGCACGAGATGCTTATTATCAGTACATGTCACAACATGTCATCACTCAGAGTGACGTCATAACCAGCCACACTCGCAGTTAAGGCAGCTGGTGGTGCTAGTCACTAGCACAAGACTTCGCTCAGAGGACCAAAATCTCCAGCTGCGGGTCATCATATGACTAAGACCCGCCTACCTTGAGTCTATCTGGAGAGTATTCCTGGGATCGACGCCCCCACGGTCCGGTCCTTGACCAGGCCTCCCGATTATCAGGGCCTGATCAACGAGGCTGTTACTGCTGGCCGCACGTAGTCCAACGTACGAACCACAGTCCGGCTGATCCGGCACCGACTTTAAGTATCTGTCCAATTCCATCTTGAAGGCAGCCAGGGGCCTAATGGTAATTCCCCTTATGCATGGTGGGAGGCTGTTGAACAGTCTTGGGCCCCGGACACTTATGGTGTTTTCTCTTAGTGTACCAGTGGTGCCCCTACTTTTCATCGGGTGTGTTTTGCACCTCCTGCCAGTCTTTTACTTTTGTAGGAAGTTATTTCTGTGTGCAAATTCGGGACCATTCATTCTTGAATTTTCTCAGTGTAGATTATGATATACCTCTCTCGCCTGCATTTCAGCGAGTACAAATCAAATGCTTCCAAGCGTTCCCAGTAGTTAAGGTGTTTGATAGAACTTACATGTGCAGTAAAGGTTCTCTGTACACTCTTGATCTGCAATTTCCCCTGCTTTGAACGGAGATGTTAATGTACAGCAGTATTCCAGCCTAGAGAGAACAAGTGATTTGAAAAGGGTTGTCGCTGACTTGGCATCTCTTGTTTTGAACGTTCTCATTATACATCCTATCACTCTCTTTACAGTTGTGATCGTGGCACTGTTGTGATCCTTGAAAGTGAGATCCTCAGACATTACCACTACCAGGTCCCTCACATTATTTTTTCGCTCTATTGTATGATCAGAATTTGTAGTATACTCTGTTCTAGTTATCTCCTCCAGTTTTCCATAACGGAGTAGTTGGAATTTGTCTTCATTGAACATCATATTGTTTTCTGCTACCCACTGGAAAACTTGTCTTATATCTTCTTGGAGGTTAACCGCGTCCTCAATAGATGACAGACTCATGCAGATCCTGGTATCGTCCGGAAAGGATGATACGGCGCCGTGGGTTACATCTCTGTCTATGTCTGATGTGAGGATAAGGAACCAATGGGGGCGAGTACTGTGCCTTGTGAAACAGTTTTTTCACTATGGCAGCTTCCGATTGAACTTTGTTGACCACTGCTCTTTGTGTTCGATTGGTTAGAAAGTTGAAGATCCATCTGCATTATACAATGATCGCACTTGTCAAAGGATTTTGCAAAGTCTGTGTATATTACATCTCTATTCTGATTTTCTTCCAGTGCATTCAAGGCCATATCATAGTGATCCAGTAGTTGTGAGAGGCAGGAGCGACCTGCCCTGAACCCACGTTGCCCTGGATTGTGCAGATTTTGGGAATCCAGGTGATTTGCAATCCTGCTTCTTAGCACTCTTTCAAAGATTTTTATGATGTGGGACGTCAGAGCTATTGGTCTATAGTTCTTAGCTAATGCTTTGCTGCCACCTTTACGGAGTGGGGCTATATCCGTTGTTTTAAATGACTGGAATTTCAACCCATGTGTAAGCTCTTTCTTTATAGCATAGTTAGGGCACGTGAAAGGGGTTTCTTGCAGTTCTTAATGAATACAGAGTTTCACTTTGTCAGGAAACATTTGTCCTGTTTCCTGACAAACCTTACCAGACGTAAACTAACCTAAAAACTGAGAGACAAAACAAGCAAATCCACCTGTCTTAAGTAACCCTTGCATGACCTGCAAGTATAAGCCACTAGTGAGGCTTTTTCACTCAGAAAGGAATGAGTGAAAGTGCAGGTGATAATCGATAGTGAAGGTGATGGGTCGTTCCATCATCCCTAAATACACACAGCATCCAAATGCCCCAAATACACTCCTACATCCTCCTTCCCCGGCAAGTGATAATAAGTGCAGCTCTTCTGGAAGGAAACTCTTGTAGATGTCGTAGCTGATGAACTTTACTGGAATGCTTGACCATATTCTCATTGTTCTACTGAAAAATTTCAAGCTGAAACTACTGAAGTCTCCCAGCTCAGGCTGATGCTACTGAAGTCTTCCAGCTCAGGCTGATGCTACTGAAGTCTTCCAGCTCAGGCTGATGCTACTGAAGTCTTCCAGCTCAGGCTGATGCTACTGAAGTTTCCCAGCTCAGGCTGATGCTACTGAAGTCTTCCAGCTCAGGCTGATGCTACTGAAGTCTTCCAGATCAGGCTGATGCTACTGAAGTTTCCCAGCTCAGGCTGATGCTACTGAAGTCTCCCAGCTCAGGCTGATGCTACTGAAGTCTTCCAGCTCAGGCTGATGCTACTGAAGTCTTCCAGATCAGGCTGATGCTACTGAAGTTTCCCAGCTCAGGCTGATGCTACTGAAGTCTCCCAGCTCAGGCTGATGCTACTGAAGTCTTCCAGCTCAGGCTGATGCTACTGAAGTCTTCCAGCTCAGGCTGATGCTACTGAAGTCTTCCAGCTCAGGCTGATGCTACTGAAGTCTTCCAGCTCAGGCTGATGCTACTGAAGTCTTCCAGCTCTGTCTGATGCTACTGAAGTCTTCCAGACCAGGCTGATGCTACTGAAGTTTCCCAGCTCAGGCTGATGCTACTGAAGTCTCCCAGCTCAGGCTGATGCTACTGAAGTCTCCCAGCTCAGGCTGATGCTACTGAAGTCTCCCAGTTCAGGCTGATACTACTGAAGTTTCCCAGCTCAGGCTGATACTACTGAAGTCTCCCAGCTCAGGCTGATGCTACTGAAGTCTCCCAGCTCAGGCTGATGCTACTGAAGTCTCCCAGCTCAGGCTGATGCTACTGAAGTCTCCCAACTCAGGCTGATGCTACTGAAGTCTCCCAACTCAGGCTGATGCTACTGAAGTCTCCCAACTCAGGCTGACTCATTACAACACTATGTAACACACAGTGATGGAAAATGAGTGCGGAACACTATTACCTTTTGTTCCCACTGTGTAACTATTATATAGAATAGTGTAGCAGCACACTGCTGATGTTCCCACTGTGTAACTATCATATAGAATAGTGTAGCACCACACTGCTGATGTTCCCACTGTGTAACTATTATACAGAATAGTCTAGCACCACACTGCTGATGTTCCCACTGTGTAACTATCATATAGAATAGTGTAGCACCACACTGCTGATGTTCCCACTGTGTAACTATCATATAGAATAGTGTAGCAGCACACTGCTGATGCTCCCAATGTGTAACTATCATATAGAATAGTGTAGCACCACACTGCTGGTGTTCCCACTGTGTAACTATCATATAGAATAGTGTAGCAGCACACTGCTGATGTTCCCACTCTGTAACTATCATATAGAATAGTGTAGCAGCACACTGCTGATGTTCCCACTGTGTAACTATCATATAGAATAGTGTAGCACCACACTGCTGATGTTCCCACTCTGTAACTATCATATAGAATAGTGTAGCAGCACACTGCTGATGTTCCCACTGTGTAACTATCATATAGAATAGTGTAGCAGCACACTGCTGATGTTCCCACTCTGTAACTATCATATAGAATAGTGTAGCAGCACACTGCTGATGTTCCCACTGTGTAACTATCATATAGAATAGTGTAGCACCACACTGCTGATGTTCCCACTGTGTAACTATCATATAGAATAGTGTAGCAGCACACTGCTGATGTTCCCACTGTGTAACTATCATATAGAATAGTGTAGCAGCACACTGCTGATGTTCCCACTCTGTAACTATCATATAGAATAGTGTAGCAGCGCACTGCTGATGTTCCCACTGTGTAACTATCATATAGAATAGTGTAGCAACACAATGCTTGTGTTCCCACTGTGTAACTATCATATAGAATAGTGTAGCAGCACACTGCTGATGTTCCCACTGTGTAACTATCATATAGAATAGTGTAGCACCACACTGCTGATGTTCCCACTGTGTAACTATCATATAGAATAGTGTAGCACCACACTGCTGATGTTCCCACTGTGTAACTATCATATAGAATAGTGTAGCAGCACACTGCTGATGTTCCCACTGTGTAACTATCATATAGAATAGTGTAGCAGCACACTGCTGATGTTCCCACTCTGTAACTATCATATAGAATAGTGTAGCACCACACTGCTGGTGTTCCCACTGTGCAACTATCATATAGAATAGTGTAGCAGCACACTGTTGGTGTTCCCACTGTATAACTATCATATAGAATAGTGTAGCAGCACACTGTTGGTGTTCCCACTGTATAACTATCATATAGAATAGTGTAGCAGCACACTGCTGGTGTTCCCACTGTATAACTATCATATAGAATAGTGTAGCAGCACACTGCTGATGTTCCCACTGTATAACTATCATATAGAATAGTGTAGCAGCACACTGCTGATGTTCCCACTGTGTAACTATCATATAGAATAGTGTAGCAACACACTGCTGATGTTCCCACTCTGTAACTATCATATATAATAGTGTAGCAGCACACTGCTGGTGTTCCCACTGTATAACTATCATATAGAATAGTGTAGCAGCACACTGCAGATGTTCCCACTGCATAACTATCATATAGAATAGTGTAGCAACACACTGCTGATGTTCCCACTCTGTAACTATCATATAGAATAGTGTAGCAACACACTGCTGATGTTCCCACTGTATAACTATCATATAGAATAGTGTAGCAGCACACTGCAGATGTTCCCACTGCATAACTATCATATAGAATAGTGTAGCAACACACTGCTGATGTTCCCACTCTGTAACTATCATATAGAATAGTGTAGCAACACACTGCTGATGTTCCCACTGTATAACTATCATATAGAATAGTGTAGCAGCACACTGCAGATGTTCCCACTGTATAACTATCATATAGAATAGTGTAGCACCACACTGCTGATGTTCCCACTGCATAACTATCATATAGAATAGTGTAGCAACACACTGCTGATGTTCCCACTGTATAACTATCATATAGAATAGTGTAGCAGCACACTGTTGGTGTTCCCACTGTATAACTATCATATAGAATAGTGTAGCAGCACACTGCTGGTGTTCCCACTGTATAACTATCATATAGAATAGTGTAGCAGCACACTGTTGGTGTTCCCACTGTATAACTATCATATAGAATAGTGTAGCAGCACACTGCTGGTGTTCCCACTGTATAACTATCATATAGAATAGTGTAGCAGCACACTGCTGGTGTTCCCACTGTATAACTATCATATAGAATAGTGTAGCAGCACACTGCTGATGTTCCCACTGTATAACTATCATATAGAATAGTGTAGCAGCACACTGCTGGTGTTCCCACTGTATAACTATCATATAGAATAGTGTAGCAACACACTGCTGGTGTTTCCACTGTATAACTATCATATAGAATAGTGTAGCAGCACACTGCTGGTGTTCCCACTGTATAACTATCATATAGAATAGTGTAGCAACACACTGCTGGTG